>NW_006408978.1:899292-904171 GCF_000296735.1 Chrysochloris asiatica
AAAAAAAAAAAAAAAAAAAAAAAAGAAAGAAAGAAAATGGAACCATAAAGGGAAAAAACAAAAACATGGGTAGGGAAAGAGAGGAAGAAGAAATATATAAACAAAACAGTGAAAGGGTAAAAACAGAGCAGTTGCCAGATCCAAAGAAGAGAAAATTCTAGGGTCTCCTTCTAGCCAAGACCTCACATGGTGGGTAAGCAAAAGGTCAGACAGGGGTTCTTTGGCACTAATTGAGTTCCAGTAGGGCTAAGTGTTTTCTGTTCTGAGTTTCCAACCTGGAAGTAGGTCATGCAGGCACCAAAGCAGCTGGGGGAACAAAGCATTTGTGTCCTGGAGGGCAGTCAATGGAGACATGTCACTAGTCTAGGGCTGACCTGACCAGAAGCAACTCTACAGGTCTGGAGCAGGTTGCACCTGATTTGAGGTGCTGTAAGATCCCCACTCACTTTGATACACCTTCAGCCACCAGGAAAGCAGGAACTTCACTGGGACTGTATACAAGTAGGGTTCACCCATGCCTCTGGCAAACAGGGTAATGGGCACAAGAAACTATTTTTCACCTTTCTGTCCACCAATAGGGCATATACCTTTATGCCACCAATCCCTCTCTTGCCTTCACAGACATTCCCAAAAGTTCAAAAGGGTCATGCCATGCTTGGCCAGCCAACACAGATCACCTGTCTCCTTCCTTCCCCAAACTTATGCGCTGCCTCTCTGACTTAGGTCTAGTTCATGGCTGTCCAGGACTGGTTCTGCAGGTTTGGGGCAAGACGTGCCAGAATCCTGGTGCAGGGGTTAATGTACATAGTTCCTGAATCACATTGATGTGGCTCACAATTGGCTTTCTCACTTCCGTGTGGCTCTGGCAACTGGGAGAGGAGAGGCTTCATTGTTTATGCATACAGGTGTGGGCCACCCACACCTCTGGTCACCATGAAAGTGTGGAGAAGAATAATAAAATCACACTTTTATCTCCTCTAGTCACTGGTATGTTTATGCAATGCTAATATGTGGTCTTGTCTCTGAAGTGGTTCACAAAATCTTAAGATTTCCACCTTGTGTCTGGTTGGCTGGTTCAGATCTTCAGTCTTTCTCTTGCCATGTCTGTTCAGCTTTCTTTCCTAATAAGCATTCAATCTATTTCTCTATTCCTTCATCTGTGGCTCTATGGATAAGCACAAGACTGTCAAACAAAATACCAGTGGTTCAAGCTCAATAGCTGTTCTTGCAAAGATTTACAGTCTGAGAAAACCTACACAATGTCACAATGAGTCAGAACCAATTCTATGGCACTTAACAACAGAAACAATGTTAAAAATATAAACATTTATTGCTGACATCTTTTAAACGTTTATGACATTTTTATGGGAACACTGATGGCTCAGTAGAGAAATGCTTACCTTCCATGCGAGAGGCTCAGGCTGGACTCTCAGACAATTCCACCCCCCACCCCACCCCTGGGGACAGTAACCACCTGGCAGATTTCAGCAGAGATTGCAGATTAAGAGAGACTAGGAAAAAAGCCTGGTAGGATGTTGGTTTGTAGGTTTGGGTAGCATTTTGCTTGATTGTGCATGGGGTCACCATGCATTGGGGGCAACTCCACAGAGCTAACAACAACAACATGGTATTTTAAAAATAATTTGAAAAAGATAAAATCTATTCTTCTGGCTTGCAATATTTCTTTTTACTTATTTAATAGCAATCTAATTTTTAAATCTATAAAATAATCACAAAATTTTCGGTAAGATTTTTATGATTTAATTATTTTATGTAACTAGAAATATCTTTAGAGTATGGTGCTAGAATTCTAAATAGAGTTTTCATTTCTATTTAACCTACTTCCCAATGTCATTTATCATGTAGCTCATTATTCACCAATGAACGGCATTCTTCCTTTACATATCCACCTGTTTTAAATACTTTTACAAAATGCCTCACATGCTGACTAATATATTACTGTTGTTATTGATGTTAAGTGATGTGTCAGTTGCCTCTCATAGCAACTCTGCATAGGGTTTCTAAGGAGCATCTGGTGGGTTTGAACCACTGACCTTGAGGTTAGCAGTCAAGTGATTATCCTATAGCACCATACCAGGACTCCCAATAAATTATATCCATCATATATTTGTATATAACTAGAATATATAAAGCTTATTTATATTTCTATGTATTGTATCTATAAAATTCCTATCTATATGTATAAAACATAGCCATTTTATATTAATATAGTTTACTGCATATTTATATATCTTTGTATGTGTATGTGATTTCTGGTATATTCATTTTTAATTAATCTTCTGATCTATTTTTGCCATAATAATAAACTACACTAATTAGTATAACTTTAAACTATCGGATAGAAAAAGCCCCAATTTATTTTATCCTATTTTAGCTTTTAGCTTTTTTTGTGTGGTTTGAGTGAATGTTTACATAGCTTCCCATTCAACAGTTTATACACATTCTCTTTTGTGGCATAGATGGCAGTCTCCACAATGTTGCAGAATCCTTCCCACTTCCTCCCTGTAGTTCCCATTACTACTTACCCTTCATTCCTGGGCCTTCTTGATTGTGTGCTTTGTCCCTGAGCAATGCTGTCCTTTCCATCTCCAAAAGTTGACTGTTGTAAGGAATGCCTTTTTCACTGATGTTATTATTCATGTTAAAGGCCTGTGTATTATTTGGCTGAAAGTTGTCCCAAGCAGGTGAGTTCAGTTCAAGGTTTGAAGGCTGTCTAAATGTCATAATCTTTGGAGTTATAGAAGTATCTATCCAGCCAGTAAATCTGGTCTTTTATATGATTTTGAGAATTGTTCCACATTTTTCTACCACTGCATCCAGGATACTTTATTTTGACCCTAATCAGAGTGGTCAGCATTGGTAGCTGGGTACCATCTAGTTCTTCCTGTCTCAGGGCCATGGAAGTGGGAGTTTATGTGGTTCACTTGTACAAATTGTTTCCCTGTGTCTTTGGTTTTCTTCACTCCTCTTTGGTCCAGAAAGGGACAGGCCAATAGCGGAATCTTACTTAGATGGTCACTCACAAGCATTTTAGTTGCTACTCATTAAAGGTAGGATTTAGCACATTGTATTTGTGGACTATGTTCTGTCAACTGACTGATGAGCTTCCGGACAAAGACAGACTAAGAAGAAGGAGTGACGAACTACTTCTGAATATTTAATCATTGAAAACCTTATGAATAGCAGAGAAACACTGTCAGATATAGTGACAGAAAATGAGCCCCTCAGGTTGGAAGGCACTCAAAATGCGACTGGGGAAGAACTGCCTCCTCAGAGTAGAGTTGATGGATTAGCAACATGGCAGCATCAGTGGGCTCAAGCGTGTCAACAATTGTGAGGTTGGCCCAAGGATCGAACAGAGTTTCGTTCCTATGAGTTGGTACGGACTCGGTGGTGGCACCTAACAACAACAACAACATATAGGGGATACTGCCTCTGTAGACTAAACACTGGACTGCAAACAACAAACTTGGTGGTTCGAGCCCATCAGCAGCTGCATGGCAGAAAGATGATGCTGTCTGCTGCACCAAACATATGCAACCTCAGAAACGCTATGCAGGGTCACAGTGAATCAGAACTGACTCAAAGGCACTTAACAACAACAACAATAATGAATAAGAATATCGTTGTTGTTAAGTTGTTGTTAAGTGCTGTCGAGTCGGTTCCGACCCATAACGACCCTGTACAGGGTTTCCGAGGGTGTAAATCTTTACGGAGTAGAAAGCCTCATCTTTCTCCTGCGGAGCGGCTGGTAGTTTTAAACCGCTGACCTTAAGGTTCGCAGCCCGATTCGTAACCACTACGCTACCAGAGTAGGGAAAAAAAATAACCTAAGTCTTCTGACCCGAGTGGTTAGTGAGAAAAGAACCAGGGACAGGAGAGCCCCTGAGTTCATAAAAAGGAGTCCTAGTGTGGAGCTGTAGGGTATGGACTGAACAGCTAACCACAAGGCCGATAGTTCAAATCCACCAACCATTCCTTGGAAACCCTATACAGGGTTTCTATGAGTCATAATTGACTCAACAAAACTTAACAACAACATATCTTTGTGGTATATTGACGTATATCTAATACCTGCTTAAAGATCCAGAAACAGCAATCATAATTTTGAAAGTAAATAGATATAATCCTTGGTGTATTCAAAAAAAGAGTTCAAGCTAAACTTTTATAACAAGTATTGTTGGTGTACAAATTAGAAGCCTGCTGGGAAGGCACCTCATGGTGAGCTAACAGATTTTATCTCTTGTGTCATGTGCATATAATTGCTGGTTCTTGTTGTGTGCCGTGGAGTCGGTTCCGTACAGGGTTTCTGAGGCTGTAAATCTTTACGGGAGCAGAAAGCCACATCTTTCTCCCACAGACCAGCGGGTAGTTTTGAACTGCTGACCTTGAGGTTAGCAGCCCGACTCATAACCACTACTCTACCAGAGCTCCTTGCATATAACTGCTAATCACTGCTTAATCTACTGTCTTGAGAAGAAAACTGAGTCTAAGACTGGACTCAATTAAAAAAAGCATGTTGGGATTGATGATTAAAATCTATCAAGGACACAGTATAAGGAAGTAAATGCATCGATGTCATATATTTAATATGTGTAAATCCATGTTTTCATAGATAAGGCAAAACTCTTAAATAATATTTAAACGGATCTCATATTCAGTTTTTATATTTGCCATTTCTAGATTTTTAATTTTGAGAATTTTTTTTAAATTGAAAATATTATGACTTTAGAGTAGCATTGTATATAAGTTTTCAAGCAATGGTTCTTAAAAGTACAACTCTTACGTATTCAGTTAATATGTTTAAATTAATTTGTATTTTGATAGTTACAATTATTTAATAGGTACTCAGTCAAAG
>NW_006408978.1:904421-925719 GCF_000296735.1 Chrysochloris asiatica
CATCAGTATTTTAAGGCCTCTTCACTTCAGCAAGCAAGGCTGTGTCATTTGCATATTGCAGGTTGTTAATGAGTCTTCCTCCAAATTTGATGCCATATGTTTCTTCATATAATCCAGCTTCTTGAATTATTTTATTTAGCATACAGCTCGAATAAATAAGGTGACTTAAAACCACTCAATATCCCTTTGTTCTGTTTGAATAACTGCTTCTTGTTTATGTACAGGAACCTCGAGAGCACAATGAAGTGTTCTGGCATACCCATTCTTTGCAGTGTTATTCATTGTTTGTTATGATCCACACCATTGAATACCTTTGCATAGTCAATAAAGCATAAGTAAATATCTTTCTGATATTCTCTGTTTTTAGCCAAGATCCATCTGATGTCAGCAATGGTGTCTCTTGTTTCATGTCTTCAGAATCTGGCTTAAATTTCTGGCAGCTCCCTGAAGATTTACTTCTGCAACCATTTTTCAGTTATCTCAGCAAATTTTTATTTGGATGTGATATTAGTGACATGGTCATATTATTTCCATATTTCATTGGATTGTCTTTATTTTAAATGGGTACAAATATGAATCCCTTACAATTGATTGGCCAGGTAGCTGTCTTCCAAATTTCTCTTATGTATAGATGACTGAATGCCTTAAGTGTTGCATCAGTTCATCGAAAGATTTCAATTTGTATTCTATCATCACTGGAGCCTTACTTTTTGTCAATACTTTCATTGCAGTTTGCACTTATACCTTCAATTCCTTCGGTTCTTTTTCATATACTGGTGATGGTGGTAGCGTGCCATGGAGTAAGCTCTGATTCATAGCAACATAGTACATAGTTTCTGAGGCTGTAAATCTTTATGAGAGCAGAAAGCCTCATCTTTCTCCCACGGAATCTCTGGTAGTTTCAAATTGCTGACCTTGAGGTTATCAGTACAACTCATAACCACTACGCTACCAGAGCACTGAACAGTAACCATTGTTTTTTGGTCAAGTGATTGCATTCCTCCCATCATTCAATATTTTGCCCATGGAGTCCTTCAATAAAGCAACTTGAGTCACGAATACTTTCTTCAGTCTTTAAAGCTTGAAAAATATTGAGCATGTACTTGACATCACCTTCTCAAGCTGTCCATTGAAATTTTCTATTCAGCTCTTTTACTCCCTGATTTTTTACAGTTGCTTTAGCTTCTCCACATTCAAGAGCACGTTTTTGAGTCTCTTCTGACATTCACTTTGATTTTAAATTTTCTTTCTTTCCTGTCTTTTAATTGACAGAATGCCTGCTTCATGGATGATGTTCTTGATATCATCCCACAACTCTTCTGGTCTTCAGTCATTAGTGTTTAATGAATCAAAGCAGTCCTTGCTATGGTCTCTAAATTCAGATGGGATATATTCAAGGTTATAGTTTAGCTCTTGCAGATGTGTTTTCATTTATTTTTTGAACTCCAGCCTGAACTTACATTCCACAGTCAACCTCTGAACATGTTTTGATGAATGATATTGAGCTTCTCCATTATCTCTTGCCACAGATGTAGTTGATTTGATTCCTATGTATTCCATCTGGTAAAGTCCAGGTGTATAGTCATATTTATGTTGTCTAAACAGGTATTTAGGAGCTCTGGTAGCGTAGTGGTTACAAATCGGGCTGTGAACCTCAGGGTCAGCAGTTCGAAACTACCAGCTATTCCATGGGAGAAAGATGAGGCTTTCTGCTCCCGTAAAGATTTACAGCCTCAGAAACTGTGTAGATGGTCGCTATGAGTTGGAACTGACTCCACGGCACATAATAACAACAACAACAAAAACATGTATTTGCAATGAAGTCCTTGATCTTACAAAATTCTACTATGAGATCTTCAACATCATTTCTATCACCAAGTCCATATGTTCCAACTAATGATCCTTCCTCTTTGTTTTCAAGTTTCACATCCCAATCACCAATAATCATCAATGCATCTTGACTACATGTATGATCAATTTCTGACAGAAGAAGTTGATAGAATTTTTCAATTTCATCAACTTTAGTGTTGTTCTTGTTGTTGTTAGTTGCCATCGAGTTATTTTAGACTCTTAGTGTAATATTGTGTAAATCTGAACAGTACAGGTAGAAACTGATCTTTCTTGAGGATGCTTGGATATTATCCTATCACAGACAACATTGTACTGCATGTTAGTTTTTGAAATGCTCATTTTGAAGACGAATGAGGTATCATTCCTCTTCATTTTGTGGTTTCCAGCATCGTAAATCATTTGATTGTCAGATTCAAAGTGACCAGTCGCAGTTCATTTCAACTCTCCAATTCCTGGTCTGTTAATCTTATACATTCTGTTTTACCTTCGATGACTTTCAGTTTTCTATGTTCTGATTATTAATGGATATTTGCAGTGGTTTCTTCCCATTTGAGTTGTGCCACATTAGTAATAGAAGGTTCTGAATGCTGTGCTTCATTTCTGTCATTAAAGTCAACTCGACATTGAGGAGGCAACTCTTCCCCAGCCAATTTAGAGTCCTTTCCAACCTGAGGGGCTCATTTTCTGTCACGAGTTGGAATCTACTCAATGGTACTTAACAACATATCTGACAATGTTCAGCTGTTATTTATATGGTTTTCAGTGGTTGACCATTCACAAGTGGTCAGCCTCTCCTTCTTCCTAGTGTATCTTAGTGTGGAAGCTCTGTTGAAACCTGTCCACCACCGCTGATCCTGCTGTTATTTAAAATACCGGTGGTGTAGCTGCCAGCATCACTGCAACACTCAAGCCACCACAATACCACAAAGAGGAACACTTTAACTATAGTATTCTTTCAATATATGAACACGTTTTGAAACTTGGAACAGTTAAGTTTCAGTTTTTTTCTTAATAGCTGCCTATTTTCCAATCTCCCTAGATAATATTGTAGTCCTTATGTGAACTTCAGTTCTCCATCTTCTATTTTATTGTAGTTTTTTAATTTGGCTGAAGTGCACCTGTTCTTTTGGCCTTTGTAACTATGAAAGGGATATCTTTAATAAATATTCTTCATTGCCAGTACTGAAGGAAATGCAAATGCACCACATGGCATCTGTTTCACAATTAATTGGTGATAAAAAGAAGTAACAGCTTTATTATCATTTCTCCAATAGCTATTTCCTAAGATAGGACATGCTTCTTTACTTACCACTAAGAAAATAATTCTTGGTTGATTGCCTTGTTACTAGAAGAATTAAAAAAAGTCAATATTTAAATTATACTCTTTCCTGAAGGAGAATTGATTGAAACCACCATATCATTTGTGTTTCCTCACATCTATTGTCTAAGAATTGGACTACAAGGTATAGTATTACAGGGTGAAATCTGGAATTTTTGAAGCAATTCATGAATCTTTATGAAGGTACATTTGAATCGGCATCCATTAGTGTTATAAGAAGGATGAAATATAAACTCTAATCATTAAATCAGCTTTATTGGTGGACTGACTCATAGTAATAAAAATTATATTAATAAACATTAGAAGAACTCAGATTTAATTTGAAATTATTTTAGTCACTTTCATTTGATGAAAATTCATATATATCAAATAAAAATATTTACCTGATGGATTAATCCATTAGAATGATCTGATGGTCTTATTGCATGATCTCCAATGTTTCTTGTTGTTGTTAAGTGCTGTTGAGTTGGTTCCAACTCATAGAGATTCATAGAGCTGATGACTTTGAACCGTCGAATTTGTGGTTCAAACCAACCTTGCAGTCCAGGGCAATAATCCTCAGTGCCACACTAGTGGAACTGAGCATATCTTTTGTGGATTAAACAAAAGTAATGATAGGACAAATTCAGTTGGGCACTTGTTGTTAAGGGCCATCTAGTGGGATCCAACTTATAACAACCCTGTATTTCTGAGATGCAACTGGTGGGTTTGAACTGCTGACCATGTGGTTAGCAATCCTTTACTTATCTTACAACACTTCACTAGGACTCCTTAGCACGTTTAAAAACAAAATTGATAAACTGAGCAAAGATGATCTCTCTGGCAATAAACCAAAAGCCAGCTTTTACGGGCTCAAACACACGTTCTGTTGTGAGACCAGGCAAAGTTCCTTTTTGATTTAGACGGGTTTGTTATAAGTCAGAACCAAATCAAGGTCACACAACAATAATAACAACAACATGCAAGATCAGCTAAGAGTTTAAGTAAGATACATGTTTGTATCTAAATATTATGCTTAATGTTACAATAAAGGCAATTCAAAGTACAAAAGTAAAGTCTACTATTTTGCTGCTTCCCATATTTTCATTTATTTTGACTTCATGTAGGGCTTTTGGTCATTTCTTTATATTCCACAACTTCACATTGAATCAACAAAAGAGCCTTAAAGAACTTGTTACAAGTTATTAATGGACAGAGAATGTCAAAACCAATAAAGGAAGAACATGCTTTAAATGTTTTATTTCAATCCTTCACACCTCTACTGTTTCTCAGGGTTCTACTTTGTGATAAGAAATACACATATCCCATAGTCTGAAGTTGACATTCAGGTTGCCAGCGTGTAAAAAAAAAAAAAAAATTGGGACACCAATTGAAATAATCTGCTAGACAATCTAAGTTTTACACTTTAGTCAAATGCAGTTGGTAATCTCAGAAAGATTTTTTTTTTTTTCCTTCAGCTCCAGAGCAGCCACATTCTGTGATAAATCTGAGTAAACTGAAATAACATTTCATTATTTCCTGATGGAGGGGTACAGAGGGTTCCAAGAGAATAAATGCCCTTAGGAAGGAAACACCACCTAGTAAAAGTGGTTGTCTAAATTAGAATTTTGTAAGAAACACATTTGGGGAGGATTTCACTGAAATTTGTGGGAGATGGACAGTTCCAAGGAATGCAGGGACTGTATCACTTGCTGCTTAATTTGTGCTCAGTTCAGGAACAAAGAGAAGAAGTGGAAAAACAAACAAACTACAGATATAATGGCTGCTTTTCTATCCTCTGTTCTGTCTGAGGAGAGGTAAAGAAATTTTGTTTACAACCAAAGAGTAAAAGGACCTGTAAATGCCTGAAAACTATAATTGGTGATGCCGGCACCTCTTTCAAAAGGTTCATGACATGGAAGTCAAGGGAAGTTGCTCCTGACACAGCAGGACATTGTGATCTGATCATCTGATCCTGCAGGTATTCTGGGATGCTTCCTTCTACATTGCCACTTACCCCTGCTCTCTACCAGACCTGGATCCTTTGCCATGCTAACTTCACCTCCTCACTCTCACCTCTCCCCATCCCTACTGGTCACCTCTTTATCCTTCCTCCCCCTGCAACTACATCTTTTTTTTTTTTTAAGGTTTTTATTGTAGATTGAGTGAAAGTTTACAGGGCACACCATCAGTTTCACATTCAACCATTCATATGGCTTGTTTCATTACATTGATTATAATCCCCTCCATACATCATCAGTTAACAGTGTTTCTCTCTGTCCTCTTTAGCTTTTTTTTTTGGGGGGGGGGGGGAACTTTGCCTTTTTGGAATTTACAGTCTTGGCTTTTAGGGAAGGTTTTTACATTTATCTGTGGATATCCAGGGCCCACGTATGCGATTACTAACAAGCATAACTGAATACTCAGATGAGGGACAGTTTGCTATGTCTGCTAGGTTGCTAAAGTCTGATCCTCGGAGCCTATGGTTTGGATGGTCTGTAACGCTTGGGCCCACAGGGCCTTGAACTCCTGGCCAGGTCTGCACGGTCTGCATCAGTTTCCCCCTTATTTATTATTTGTTTAAGGGTTGCTGCCTGTCTTAGGCGGTCAGTGTGAATTCCTCCGTCTTACCTGTCATCGAGACTCATTGCAGCATGGCAATAGCTCTGTCTTAGGTATGCAACTACATCTTGTGGTGGAGAAGAAACTATCAGGGATAGATTCACCTTCAGAGACTGGGTGAATGGTGCACTATACTTAATGTTTTTAAGAAGTAGTATTCAAGGGACCATAACTGCTGCTTAAAGACTTCGAGGATCCCATGTGAAAGTCAGCATTTCTCCTCAGGGTAGCTCTGGAGAGACCTTATATGAATACTGTATGAGAGCAATATAAAAGGCCACCAAGCCTTCCAGCTCTAAGTTGTCAGCTTTCTCCAAACAGGTGTTTTCCAAGTTATATCACCGATATGCTGCAATTGATTATATTCACAAACTGTACTCATGAATGAAGATGCTTCTACTGAGTTAGAATGTCGTCATTCTTACAAGCATCTAGTTTATTTCTAGATGTCCCCATGTATTATTATATGTAACTAATATGAATATAGTCCATAGAATGCACTGTTTGAGGAAGAGATTTAAAGTGTTGTTTTCTTGGTATTAAAATGTCACAGTCACATACTTTGGACATGTGACCAGGAGGGACCAATCACTGGAGAAAGAGACCATACTTAGTAAAGTGGAGGGTAAGCCCAAAAGAAGAAAGCCCTCACTGATAAGAATTGGCACATGTCTGAAACAACAGGCCCAGATATAGACGTGCTGTGAGGATGGCGCAGAACACAGTGGCAGTGTTTCGTTCTTCTGTATGAAGAGATGTTATGAGTCAGTACTGACTCTGCAGAACCTTTAAGATTGGGATTGTTGTTGATTGTTGTTGTTGTTATGTGCTGTAGAGTCGGTTCCGACTCATAGCAACCCTGTACAGGGTTTTCCAGGCTGCAAATCTTTACAGGAGCAGAAAGCCTCATCTTTCTCCTGCAGAGCAGCTCGTAGTTTCGAACTGCTGACCCTGAGGCTCACAGCCCAATTTGTAACCACTACTTGTTGCTTAATGTCATCGAAACTGTTTAAAATACAATCACAGTCAACTTCTATTCCACCATAGGAAGCATTTTGAAATATTAAAGATAGAAAGTATAAAATAAAATACTGATATATCTGTTATTGTTGTTTCTGAAAGGTGATTTAGTAATTTAAAAGTAAACTCAAAATTCTGCTTCTAGAAAATTGATAGTGGTGGTATTGTGTACCAACAAGTGAGTTCCAATGCATAGTGACCATGCATGGGATTTCTGAGGCTGTAAGTGTTTACAGGGGCAGAAAGCCTCAACTTTCTCCAGAAGAGTGACTGGTAGATTTGAACTACTAACCTTGTGGTTAGCAGCCCAGCTCATAATCAACTATGCTACCAGTAGTCCTTTCTAGAAAATTGTCCTATGGAAATAAGAGTCATGTTCACAAAAATTTTGTTAAAAATATTCATTGTAGATTTGTGTACTATTAAAGAATAAAAACCCACTGGTGGTGATGGTGATGTGCTGTGGAGTCAGTTCCACTCAGCAACCCTGCACAGAATTTCCAAGGCTGTAAATCTTTATGGGAACAGAAAGCCTCATCTTTCTTCTGCAGAACTGCTGGCAATTTTGAGCTGCTGAGCTTGAGATTAGCAGCCTGACTCCTAACCATTATGCTACCAGAGCCCCCTGAAAACCTACTACAGACTATAAATAATGTCCGTATTATGGAATATATTCAAAATTATTTTTAGAAATATTCATTTAATATTAAAAATAGGTTAAAAATAACTTTGTATATACTATCTATAGAATTTTATTAAAAACTGAACTATGTATGACTGAGTTACATTTATACTCTTTGTGATATATATATGTGTGTGTGTGTGTGTGTGTGTGTGCGCGTGTGTGTGTGGTATATTATCTGGAGTATTGCGGTGGTGTTGTAGGATAATCACTGGACTTCTAAGAACAAGGTCAGTGGTTCAAACTCACTATCAGATCCTCAGAAACACAGGTTGTTATGAGTTGGAACCAAGTCAGTAGCATATAATCACCAGCACCATATATACTATCTGCTGGGTCAGACTTATGTGACCCAACAGAATGTGGAAATTACTGATCAATAACAAGTAATTTTTAAAATTTATTTATTGTTAATTGAGTGATAGTTTACATGGGAAAACATCAGTTTTGCACACATCCTATCATATTTTGTTTCATTGCAATTCCCTCCGTGCATCATCAGTCAACAATATTTGCTTCTATTCCCTCTGTTTTGTGTGTGTGTGTGGGGGAGGTGAGGAATGTACACAAAAACACAGAAGTATATAATCATTTAAACAACCTAAGGACATGTTCTGCAAGCCTGTCTCCTGGCTGCCAACACATAACCTTTCTCTTTCCATGAGTCTAGAGTCCTCAGCTGCTCTATCTCTCCATGTCATCATCTCAAGTAAAATTTTGCTAAAGATAATTCAAAAATGGTTGCAGCAGCTCATCAACAGAGTGCTTCCAAAACTTCAAGCTGAATTCAGAAAAGGATGTGGAATGAGGGATATTATTGCTAATATCAGATGGCTATTAACTGAAAGAAGGCAGTATCAGCAAGGTTTTTACTTGTGTTTTATTGAGAATGCAAAGAAACTTAGCTGTGTGGATCATAACAAACTCTGAATAACATTGAGAAGACTGGGAATTCCATAATACTTCATTGTACTTATGCAAAACTTTTACCAAGACCAAGAGGCAGAGCAAGGGGATACAGAGTCACTTAAAACCAGAAAAGATGTGTGTTGCCTTGTATCCTTCCGTCATATTTATTCAATCTGGATGTTGAACTAATAATCTGAGAAATTGGATTATAGAAAGAAGAATGGAGCAACAGGAGTCAGTGGAGGTTCATTAACAACCTGCAATGTGCAGATAACACAACCTTGCTTATTAAAAGTGCAGAAAACTTGAAGCACCTACTGATGAAGATCAAAGACTAGCCTCCAGTATGGAATACAACTCAATGAAACAAAAATTCTCACAACTGGAGCAATAAAAAACATCATGATAAATGGAAAAAGATTGACGCTGTCAAGGATTTCATTTTACTTAGATTCACAATCAATACTCATGAAAGTAGTCAAGAAATCAAAGAACTTACTGCATTAGGTAAATGTGGTACAAAGATCTCTGTTGGGTGTTAAAACAAAGATGTCGCTTTGAGGACTAAAACATACCAGGCACAAGTCATACTGTTTTCAATGGAAACATATAATATACATGTGAAAGCCGGACATTGAATAAGGAAAATTGAAAAATAATTAATGAATTTGAGTCATGGTGTTGGTGAAGAATATGAAATATACCACGGTCTGCTAGTAGAATATGGACTGCTAACCACATATATGGCAATTCAAGTCTACCAGCCACTCCTTGGAAGCGCTAGTCAAGGTCACTATTAGTCAGAACAACCTTGGCAGCACTTAACAACAACAACTAGAAGAATAAACAAATACATTTAGGAAAAAGTATAGAATGCTCCTAAAAAGAGAAGATGGAGACACTTCCTATCGCTCACATACTTTGGACATGTTATCAGCAAGGACCAGGCCCTGGAAAAGGACATCATATTTAGTAAGGTAGAAGATCAGAGATAAAGAGGAAGACCCCCACTGAGATGGATTGAGACAGTGCTGAACAATGGGCTCAAACACAATTGTGAGTGTGACGTCGGTCCTGACAGTGTTTTGTTTTGTTGTGCATAAGGTCATGGGTCACCCTCTGTCAGAGTTGACTTGATCTACATATGTTTGGTAAAATGGAGAGGCAGTGAGAAAAAGGAACGCCCCCAACAAGATGGACGGACACAGCACCACTGGACTCAAACTTAACTACTTTTATGAGGATGAAGCAGGACTGGGCAGTGTTTTATTCTGTGGTGCACAGGGTTGCTCCAAGTCAGTTTTGACAAAAGGAACATAATCTGAGACCCTCAAAGGTGCTGAGACTGTTGCTCTGATGTGGTATGATTCAAGAAGGGCAGAATTCTTCAAGGATGTTATTGTTGTTAAATGCCATCGAGTCGATTCCAACTAGGAGTTAACCTGTATAGGTTTTCTCAGGAGTGGCTGCTGAGTTTGAACTGCAGACCTTGTGGGTGATTTATGGCACCAAACCAAACACCAAAGTAATACCACCTTAAAAGTATAGAGACCTAGTTGGAGAGTATTTAGAAAAAGAATATTTTTGTTTAATAAAAGTTTCTATGTTTTTGCAACAATAGTTTTTTGTTTGTTTGTTTTTTTAACTTACTCTCATAGATAGATGATAAATAGATATTGTTGGTGTTGTTGTTAAGTGCCTTTGAGTCTGTTCTGGCTAATAACAAGCCTGTGTAGGGATTCCAAAGAGTGACTGGTGGGTTCGAACCATCAACCTTGCAGTCCAGTGCATTATCCTGCAGTGCCAAACCAGGACTCAGAAAGATACATAGATAACCATCAGTTGATCTGTATTCCTGTAACTGTAAATGGCAGTTAGTTAATTCTGGCTGCCCTAAATACACATAAAATGTCTATTCCATCCATGATCAAACAAAAAAAGTATTGAAAATGTATCTTTCTCCACTCTTTCCTCACGTTCTCACCTACCTAAAACTAATACCCTGCCCATCTGCAATTCTCCAGATACCAAAAGGTGTGGTGTTGGGACAAAAATAGAGGAAGGCTAAGAATCTGATCACCTCAACCCCCAGAGATTGACCTTGCTCCCTTGAATAAGTAGCTCACACTTTCTTCTACTTCTTTTATGGTTATTTTTCTCACACTTTCTCCACTTTGACTCTTCTCCAAAGATTGAAGTTGTCAAGGACTTCATTCTTCTTGGATCAACTATCAACACTCATGGAAGCAGCAGTCAAGAAATCAAACAACGTGTTGCATTAGGCAAATCTGCTTCACAAGATCTTTTTAAAGCATTGAAGAGCAAAGATATCAGCTTGAAATACAATCCATGGTATTTTCAATAACCTCATGTGCATGTAAAAAGCTGGACAGTGAATAAGGAAGACCATAGAAGAATTGATGCATTTGAGTTATGGTGTTGGAAGAGAATATTGAAAGTATCATGGGCTTCCAAAAGAACCAACAGATTTGTGTTGGAAGAAGTGCAGCCAGAGTGCTCACTGGAGGCCAGGATAGCCAAACTTCGTCTCTCATACTTTGGACATATTGTCAGGAGGGACCAGTTGCTGGAGAAGAAAATCATGTTAGGTAAGGTGGAGGGTCAGAGAAAAAGAGGAAGACCCCCAGCGAGATGGACTGGCAAAATGACAGCATCAATGGGCTCAAGCGTGGCAACAATAGTGAGGTTTGCAGGATTGGGCAGTGTTTCGTTCTGCTGTACATACAGTTGCTATGATTCGATGGCACCTAACAACAACAAAGATTCCATATAACTATGTCCAAGAAAAATAAATCAATTTCTATGTTATAATTCTTATGATGGAGTTTTTAGAAAACATATTGATCAGAAGAAAAATAACTTTAGCTCATTTTGGAAAACAAGGTGATTCATGGTGGGTACTCACTTCCCTGAAAATAAACAGCACTTCATTGAAAGGTGTGGCTTGGTTAACTAGTGTTGCTGCAACTGACATACCAAAAATATGTGGCTTTAAACAATAGAAATGTACTCTTTCACAGTTTTGGAAGCAAAAAGTCCAAATCAGGGTCTTGACTGCTGATTCCCACTGGAAGCATGACTCTTGGTTTTCTGTGCCTGCCAATAATCTTAGGTGGCTTTGATGTTGAGTCTGCTTTTTTTTTTTAACTCAGAAAATATTAGGTTTGGGATCCATCCTACTCAGGCATGACCTTGTTAACATAAACAGAGAGAACCCTTATTTCCAAAAATAATCCTACCCAGGGCTACCAATAGTAGTTGCCATTGAGTTGAGTCCAATTCAAGGTGACACCATGTGTTTTAGAGGTGAACTAAGCTTCCTATGGTTTGCCAGGCTGTAACCATTCAGAAGCCGATTACCAGGACGTCCTTGTGAGTTTATAGAAGCAGGAGTTAGAATTTCACCATAGCTATACTAGGGAGGCATAATTCAATCTATAACAATGATAAAGAACAACAAATGGAGGGAGAGAGATGCAATCTTCCCTTGCCGTTGTTGTTGTTAAGTGTTGCGGAGTTGGTCTCGGCTCATAGTGACCTGTTTAGGGTTTCCAAGGAGTGACTGGTGGCTTTGAATCACTAACTTTATCATGAGCAGTCCAGTGCTTATCCTACAGTGCCTTGAGGAGTCTCAATCTACTGAGTAGAGAAAAACAAATTTGTCCTGCATAATTCAGAACAAGGAATTCTGAATGGTTTAAACTTAGGAAATGTGAGTGCCAGGGTTGTATTCTTTTACCATACTTATTCAATCTGTATGCTGAGCACATTATATGAGAAGCTGAATTATATGAAGACAATTGTGGCATCAATACTGGAGGAAGACTCATAAACAACCTGTGATACACAGATGACACAACTTTGCTCTCTGAAATTGAAGAGGACTTAAAATACTTCCTAATCACAGTATTCAGTAAGAGTTGCACCTCAATGTGAAATAAACTAAAATCCTCACAACTAGGCAAATAAACAAAATTCATATCAATCAAGCAAAGATAGAAGTTGTCGAAGACTTCATTTTGTTCTGATAAACCATCAACACTCATGGAAGCAGCAGTCAAGAAATCAAAGGACGTATTGCATTCGGAAAATTTGCTGCACAAGACCTCTTTAAAGTGTTCAAGAGCAAAGATGTCAGTTTGAGGACAAAATGCACCGGACCCAAGCCATGGTATTTTCAATATCTGTGTTGCAAGAAGTACAGTCAGAATGCTTCTTGGAAGTTAGAATGGTCAGACTTCGTCTCTCATACTTCAGACATGTTATCAGAAGAGACCAGTCCCTGGAGAAAGGTATCATGTTTGATAAAATAGAGGGTCAGAGAAAAAGAGGAAAATGCCCAACGAGATGGATTGACACAGTGGCAACAGCAATGGGCTCAAATGTGGCCATGATTGTGAGGAAGGCGCAGGGCTGGGCAGTGTTTCGTTCTGTTGTGCATAGGGTCACTGTGAAATGATACCAACTCGATGGCACCTCAAAACTACAACTACCACTCAAAAGTGTAAATAAGAGTTTCTAAAATGATTAATTAAATAAATGACCCTACTAAGTGTTGGGTATCTAAACTCTGCTGTTCTTCTTCTTATGTGTCATTGAGTTGGTTCCAACTTATATCAACCCTTTATAGGGTTTCTGAAGAGTGACTGGTGGGTTTGAACCACAAGAGTGGGTTTGAACCACCAGCTTTGCAGTTCAAACCGAACTTGCAATCCGGTGCTTATCCTGTGGTGCCACATTGTACTTGTTAAATGCCATTGAGTCAGTTCTGATTGATAGTGACCCTGTATAGGGTTTCTGAATAGTGGCTGATGAGTTGAACCTTGCAACTCAACCCACCCTTGTAGTCCAGTGCATTAGCCTGCAGTGCCATACCAGGGCCCTGCAGTGCCAGATGCTGTAAAAGAAAATGTCACCCCAAAATGAGGAAAGAAGAAGCAAATACTTCTACTTATTTATGGAAAAGTCACAGGAGATATTCTTGTAGTCCAGAGAGGTGGTGAGACAGACAGCAAAAGACAAATGAAGAATGGGTTTCTAAGTATGTCTAAAAATCGAAGTCAGAATACCAGTTTTTCCTATATAAAAAATTACCATCACAATTGAACACATTTTTACCACACCTAAGTTTTAAGCTTAGTCTACTCCTTTTAAAATTTCTCTTTAAAACAAGACAAAACATATCTCTATTTTTGTAATAGGGACCAATGGAAAACTCAACCCATTCTACATCTAATTTTGTTGGACTCTGCCTATCATACTATGTAGAAAGAGCTGGAAAATAAGTATTATTAAGAGGATAGGTTTTCAAAATTAGAATATTCATAGAAGTAAAAATCCATTTAGACATGAAAGCTATAGCCTGAACACCAGGTGAACTTTAATAGTTAAATCGTGTCATATTATTGAGAAAGCATTCATTTCAGTTTAGGTTTAAACTTCCAGAAGAAAAATAATCTTAAAATAGTTCCAAACATTTGGAGTATTTCTGAATTAGGATTCTTTGAAGCATTAAGATAAATTGATTCCAGGATGCTTCCACAAAGGCACCAAAAAAGCCATAAAACTGCTGAGTGCATACAACTGTTGAATGTTTAGTCTATGAGCTCAACACGTTTTCTAGACGCAAGAAGATGGGGATTTTATTGCAGATGGGTAAGATGGTTTAAGTTAGGGGAAGGCTGTCATTTTGAGATACATATGAGGCTCAGTGTCTTTAACCCTTGAAGATTCCTTAAAATACAAATGTCAACCACACCTAATTAGTTCTGAAGTTTTAGTTCATTATAAAGGATTTATAAAGAGTAAATACTCCTTACCAAGCATTTTGCATTAACTGCATTAGTCATCTATTTTTGAGAGTATGTAAACCTCTTGATGGTTTACATACTAATAATGATCTTATTAGACAACTTGGGACCTAATATATTAGAAAACCATAATGCACTGTATAATATAGCAATTAATTAACACAAAATGTCAAGGTTGTTGTTGTTGGTTTTTTTTTTTTTCACTTCAATGGTTTTGAAAGAGAACGCATTAATGATTATCCAGAATCAATACCTTAATGATTGAAATAATCAAAATGCTAATTTAGAGTCATATTTTATCGAAATAATGAGTTGGTGTACCCAAAACTCCTGTATGAACCTGGCACTGGATTTTGTAGAATCTCAGACCACACATCAGTTCCAAAGGAGCTGCTCATGTTGAATTGCATTCTGGGACCACATGTGGGTTCCTGCCTATTTACAAGTCTCCCTTGGCTCTTTTATCAATCTTTCATTTATCCTTTCAATCTTAACAAGGCTAAGCGCCCTCCTTCCTAATGAGAAGATACAACAGCTCCGTCCCACCCACAATTCTTTACAAGGTTTCATTTTTTTGGAGATTACACCATAGCTTATTAAGATGCTAGCATGGAAGGTCTGGGGTGTTAAAGACCTAAGAGGTGAACAAGCAGCATTGGAATGGCAAACAAATCTACAACAGTCCCATGGGCATCAGTTATCATGGACAAAAAGGAAGAAAAGTCTGCCTTTGTTCATGTGAACTCTCTCCCCTCCGTTTTGGAAGGACATGCATTATAGGTCTGCTCTGTGGCACCATAGGATAAGCACTGGACCGCAAGGTTGATTTGAACGGCAAAATTGGTGGTTCAAACTCACCAGCCACCTCTCAGAATCCCTACACAGGGTTGTTATGAGTTGGAACTGACTTGATGGCAACGAACAAAAACAACTGCTAGTGCAGTATAAAGAACATGTGCTAGAAACAGCCAGATGTGAACTATTATTCAAATGATCTTTGTGGTAGTCACTATGGCATTAGGCTATTTGCTTGAGTTCTCCAACCTGCTGTATCCTTAACTATAAATTGGATGAAAAAATCCTACCTTATAAAGTTCTTGTGGGTATGAAACAAGATAAATAATTTTAATTGCATGTTCTGTAGTTAGTGTGCAATAAATGGTAGCAATTACTATTGTTATTATTATCCTACTCAAGGGTTCAGAAAACAGTCCAGCTACTTGCTTACACACACACTGGTTGCTTATGCAACCCTGAGGCCAAGGATAGTCCCGGGAACCTTTCAAGAATGACCCAGTTTCATTGGCTCAAGTCCAGAGCTTTCAAATAGCCCTCCTCCCTGGATCTTAAAAATATAATCTTACCTCTTTCCTTGCAAAATCAGCCTACCACCATGTATCCAGATATTTTGGGGTTTTTTTAAATTTTTTGGGGGGGGGTAGGGTGGCATGGAATTAACAAACACAATTTAACTGAAAAGTATAGAAATGGATAGACTTAAACTTTCCTTTGTTTTGTTTTTCTTTAACTTTTTTTTAATTATTATTATTATTACTGTGTAGTTTTGGTTTCAAAATGCCCATATGTGCTCAAAGAACCCAACATGTCCAATGTTCACTGATGCCATATTAGCCTTATGTTTCTCACTTGTGCTTGGCTGTTTCTGTTACTGGCTCTAGTAGGAGAACATGCTTTCCCCAACAACAGGGTCATCTCGTTTTCTATGATGTCAATTCAAAAGTAACACCTACACAGGCTATCTTCATAGATAATCTGAAGAAAAGAATGTGCATATACACATAAAAAAAGAAGAGAAATTAGATGTATTTGATGCCCATAGCATGGATTCTAGAATGTGTCCACAGTCATCCATCTCTAAAGCTACTCTGCCTACATCACCCATCTGTACCATCTGACTGTACTGAGTGCGGATGATCCCACTATGAGTCTTGTCCAATGTGTTGTATTCTGAAGTTTCTGGAAGAAGAAACCATGCCTATGAACGATGACATATTCCTTTGGCCTGAGACCTGAATTGCTGATGTTTAGCAGGTTCAAACGTAATTTTTTCAGAGAAAATAAGTAGCTAAAGTTCAATAAATTGTAGCTTTGGGGAGCCTTTAAATTTTGGATTCTGAAGCTGTTTCATACCTCCTCATAGCACCTCTATTTCCTGGAAGAAAATTATTCTTGTTTCTTTCTTGATGCCTTTATTTTAATTTCTTGGACAAGATTCCAGATTACCTTCTATTAGCACTCAAAAAGTTAGGAGGAAAAAAATATATTGTTATTTGGGGAATGGACAAATTAACTGACTTATTTGCACTGTGTCATACTTTGCATTTCTTGAATAGAATTAGATAGAACTATATATAGTCACCAGGGAAGATTCTAAACCACATTTTATTTAAAACAAAAAAATATAAGCAAGAATGTGAATAATATTACCCCATTAAAATGTTACATAAGTATACATGGGGGATAATTAAGACATATAACTCTATGTTTCAATGACCAAAAATATCTGTCTAAAGTCGCTGGAAAAGGATATCATGTTTGGTAAGGTGGCGGGTCAGAGAAAAAGAGGAAGACCCCCAATGAGATGGATTGGCCAAGTGGCAGCATCAATGTTCTCAAGCGTGGCAACAGTAGTGAGGTTGACCCAGGATCGGACAGCGTTTCGTTCTGTTATGCTTAAGGTCACTATGAGTTGGTACCAACTCGATGGCACCTAACAACAACAACAAATTCAGGTTTATTGAATTATGAAAAATACAATGTCAGTCAATTCTTCTAGGCAACTTTCCCAGCAAGTGGTAGCTCAGAAAATAAAATTATTTCCATATTGTAATAGCACCAGATGGACATTCATAGCCTCAAAAATTATGATTGCAAGGAATACAAAAGGTAAATGCATCATAGTGGTTCTTTGTTGTATCAACCTAGAAAAAAACAATAATTTATTTGCCACATATGTCACACAGACCCAGACTAGATACAAGGAGAGGAGAAAATATAGGGGAATGCAT
The DNA here is from genome assembly GCF_000296735.1 of Chrysochloris asiatica. Lineage (NCBI taxonomy): Eukaryota > Metazoa > Chordata > Mammalia > Afrosoricida > Chrysochloridae > Chrysochloris > Chrysochloris asiatica. Next base: position 921,684 of record NW_006408978.1, read on the forward strand.
TGAATAATTGGCGAGCATTAACTGTTTGCCAGAATATAAGTGCATACACTTCAATATGTACACACATTTGTTTTGTTGTTGTTGTTGTGTGCCTTTGAGTTGGTTCTAACTCATAGCAGGCTTGTATAGTGTTTCTGAGAGCAGCTAGTGGTTTGAACTCCCGACCTTGTGGCTACCATTTACAGTGTTTGTTGTTGAGCTTCACACCAGGGCTCACACATATGTGTGGGTGTGCATTTATGTAAGAGCATCAATGCATTTAAAGGGTTCTGAAAGTTTCACAACCTATCAGTAACACATAACCATGGGGAAGTGAATGGGATTGAGTGGTTGATAAACAGGAAATTTCAAGGTTTATTTTATTTACATATGTCTTGTAATTTTTTTTAAAAAGCATATCTCATGTATTTTTTACTTTGATTTGTAAAAAGTAGCTCTCGTATGTGATTTCCAATTCTCCATCTTCCATATCCTACTAACTTACTGAAATCCAACTTCTGTCTCCACCACTCCGTGGAATCAGTGCTCACAAAGCTCATCAATGACCTAATAATTGTGAAAGTCAGCTGCCTCACTAGAGTCTTAATTGTGCTTGACCTCCTGTTACCTTTGATACTATTAAGCATATGGATTCTCTTTGAAACTCTTGCCTATATGACGTTGCATTCTTTGGTTTCACCTCCTATTTCTCTGATTACTCTTCATTTCCTTTAATCTTATCCTTTTACTTGCTGACCTATAATTGAAGGAACCCACACAAAATTTCTTTTAACCTGTTTTCTTAAGTAAAGGTTTCAACCTTCACACTTACAAATGGGCATCTTTGCTCTAGTCTCCCTCATGATTTTCTATATGGATTTTCTTACTACATGCCTGAACACTCCATTGCACTGTTCTAAAGGGTGCTTTAAACTCCATTTGTAAAATATTGATATCATAAATGTCCACCTCACAACCAACTCACATTCTGGGTTTCATAACTCACTTTTACCATCTCCCACCGGGATGAAATGCAATTCCCAAAATGTACCAGCTACGTCTTAGAACAGTTGTGTAAATTCTCAGCATCTTAGCTTCTTGACTTAAAAAGGAAGTAGCAGCAATAATCCTATTTTCTCTAGTGGTTTGATGTGAAGAAGTTTTTATATAATTAAAAAAAGAGCTCCATACAGTATAAACACATTTTTAATAATTTTACCAGACACTGAGGATGGGAGTCCTGTTGTAAGAGTTTATTTCTTTCTCTGCTGCTGATTAAATTTCCCCAAACATGCATTTAAAAGATTATCAGGGTCTGTCAATTCTGATAAAATGCCTCCTTCTTTCATTCCCTTCCTTTGAATACCTAATCCTTTCTAAGTCAGATCATGAAAATTGTTCTCATTGGACTCCTTGTCCCCTGTGACAATAATATATATTAGTTTCCATTGTCATCAGAATAATATCCAAATCCATTAGCAAATTAGTCAAGGATTTCTACAGGCACAACCCAGTCTCTTCATTCAGCATGATTAGTCACAACATAGGGTCTTGAGAACTGACCTTATGCTTCAATTGTTTTGAACAATATGCATGATCTTTTACAATTTCTATAATTTTATTCATAGTTGTCCCTTTTTCTAAATGCCTCTTCCTTTTTATCTACCTCTTCAAGCTCTTCTTTAAAGTTTATATAAAAACCATGATCAGGGATGACCTCCCATCCCATAAAGAATTGTCTCTTCACTTCTATGCTATCTTTTTATTATGCTTTGCTATATTCATTCATTAATTCATCTAATGACACACAGATGAGCAACTTGTGCACATTTATCCTCTCACACTAAGTTCCAGAAGGCATTTCTGGTTTGGTTTTGTTTTGTTTGCTTGTCCTTCAACCTGTAGTCCAACTCATTCATTGTGTAGAGTCGGTATCTATCAAATTCTCAATGGTCAAATCGATGGCCAAATTCCAACTCTTTCTATAGAATCTATTTCTAGAAATAAAGTGTCAGGTCAAAGTTCCTTTCTTTGGAAGTCTACTTCACTTATTGGTAATAAATTCTCTCTGCACATCAGAAGTGAGAAGGAGACTTCCTTTGCCAGGGATTTTTAACCCTCTCTTTGAAAGTATTTTCTACTCTAACCTATGAGCAAATACTAACTGAAAGAATTCCTGAAACTAGACTCAGGTGTCTCCATGGAGTATGTTCTTAGCAGCCCAGGAACTTTCAAAGTACTTTAGGCAATATTTCCCTGGGCATATAAGTACTCAGTAAGAAAAGTTTATGGTTCTGGTAGCTAGTGGTTAAGAATCGGGCTGCTAAACTCAAGGTCAGCAGTTGGAAAGTTCCAGCTATTCTACAGGAGAAAGATGATGCTTTCTGCTCCCATAAGGATTTACAGCCTCAGAAATCCTACACAGGGTCGCTAGGAGTTGGAACGACTCCACAGCATACCACCACCACCACTGCTACTACATGGGTTCTCCAAGGAGGAAGACCAGTTAAAATCCCCAGTTTTTGATGAAGTTAGTCAGGGCTTTTTAAACACGGATGGCTACAGTCTTGCCTTAAACTCTACTAAGTCTGTTTAAGGAGTGTGAAGAGAGGAAATGAGGGAGCAGGTAGGAGCAGTGCTGGTATAGACAGAAAGTGAGGCTGTGGGTGGAGGCCAGGCCAAGCCAAGAGCTTAGGATCCTTGTTCTAACTCAGCAGAGCCCGAAGAGGAAGGAGGTTTAGTGGCAATTTGTGTTTCACAGCTTGTAAATCATGTCTGCACTCTATTGCGTCAAGATGTTTTTCAGGATTTCTTTTAGTATCATATTGCACCTCAAACTCACCTTTTCCAGGCAAACTGAACACATGGCCTCCAAGTGATGGCAGAAGGGGGTGAGAGAGGTAGGTGAGTCATTATTGTTGCTCTTGAGGGCCTTCAAGTCAAGTCCGACTCCTAAGCCACCCTGAATAGGGTTTCAGGAAGCGGTTGGTGAATTTGAACCACTGAACATGCATTTCAAACTGACCTTTTGGTCCAGTGCATTACCCCACAGCACCAGTGGTTCCTGTTTTTAGCCTGGAAAACAAATAATGACTTGGCAAAAATATGTCATGAGGAATACCTGGAGAGTTGGTGGGCCGGAGTAATTATGCACATTTGCATAAAGAGAAACTTTCTAAAAATGAATCTTCTTATGAAGCATCCTGTACAGAAATTTAAAAAAATATATCTATGTTCAAAAGTTTCTTCTGTTTTTGAACCTGTCAAATATGTAATTCTATATATGACTTCTTGTTGTTGTTAGGTGCCATAGGATTTCCAAGGAGAGGTTGGTGAACTTCCTTATAAGGAAGGACTAGCTTCTGGTGAAAGACATCATGCTTTGTAAAATGGAGGGTGAAAAAGATAAAAAAAAAGTCGGTTCAAACTGACTTTACAGTCCACCTAATTAACCCACCCACCACTCGTCTGTCAGTATGTCTTACTGTAATGGCTTGTGAGTTGCTGTGATTCTGGAGGCTATGCCACTGGTATTTTAAATACCAGCAGGGTCATCCAGGGTGGACAGATTTCAGATGAGCTTCCAGACGAAGACAGACTAGAAAGAAAGAGTGACAAACTACTTCTGAATATTTAGTCACTGAAAATCTTATGAATAGCAGAGAAACATTATCAGATATAGTGTCGAAAAATAAGCCCTTCAGGTTGGAAGGCACTCAAAATGCGACTGGGGAAGAGCTGCCTCTTCAAAGTAGAGTTGACCGTGATGACACGAATGGAGTAAAGCCTGTGGGAGAGAAGGCTGCCGGACCTTCATTTGTTGATAGTGCACAACTCAAAATGAAGAGAAACAGCTGTAAACATCCATTAAAGTCAGAACATGTAATGTACAATGTATGAATCTGGTTAAATTGGAAGTTCTCAAAACTGAAATGGAACACATAAACATCGCTATCTTAGACATTATTAAGTGGAAATGGACTGGTATTGGCCATTTTGAATCTGATGACCACATGGTTTACTGTGCCGGAAATGACAAATTGAAGAGGAATGGTGT
>NW_006408978.1:925819-927010 GCF_000296735.1 Chrysochloris asiatica
GATGGCACCTGACAACAACAACAACAACAACAACCATGGCCTAGATGTAATCACTGACACTGACGGGTTAGATGAGAGTGTTGAGGAGTGACCATAAAGGGAGAGTGAAAAGTCAAAGACAAAGACCCTAATGTCTTTCTCTGAGGAACGAAGATGTTGGGCTTCTGAATGGTCACTGCGTTACCAGCTTCGTTTCTTTTTAAGCTTTCAAAATGTATTGCAACTATTTGCAGCACTACTATGTTTGTTGTTGTTAAAGTCTTCCATATTTGGATGGTTTGTTGTTGTTAAGTGCTGTCAAATCGGTTCCTATTTTTTGTAACCCTGTGTGAGGTTTTCAAGGAGTAGCTGGTAGGTTTGAATCACTAATCTTGCAGTTAGCAGTCCAGTGCTTATCCTACAGAGCCACATCAGGACTCGCCATAGTTAATATTTTATTTCTCTAGAGATTTGAGGTTTAGGAGCATTCCTGTTGTTGTAAGGTGCTGTCAAGTGCATTTCAGTTTACAGAAATCCCAGGTAACAGCAGAACTGGCAGATACTGTTGCTTAGGCTTCCAGCTTTAAGGAAGCAGGTCTTTCTCCTATGGCACTGCTACAGAGGTTCCAACTTGTAATCAGAAGTTTGGCTTACACTGAGTTAGCCACTGACTGCTTAGCCGGTGAGCCACCAGGAATCATTAAGGCAATCTAAGTGTCTGTTATGATGGGGGTGATAGTATTGATGTTGGTGATTGTGTTGTATGTTTATGTGTGTATATGGCAACTGACACATGTCCTTTAGAGAAAAGAGTATATAAACATATACAACTATTCCCGCCAGCGTAGTAACAGTATTATTGGAAGACCCTTCCCCCAGTGAGATGGCTTGGCACAATGGCAGTGACAATGAGCTCAAATAAAACAACAATTGTGAGGATGTTTCATTATGTTGTGCAAAGGACTATGATGAGTCAGAACTGACTCAAAGGTACCTAACAACAACACCATAGTGTGCATAAGCATTTTACCCTTACAACAACTTTCAGAAGTGGAACTGGTTTTCACTCACTCATTATAAAGTAAGAAGTGAATATCTGCATAGTTCAGTATCTCTCCAAATATGAAAAAACTAGGAAGTAGCAGGCAAAGATTCTGATGGCTGAGTCCAGCACTGAAATCTTGTTGTTGTTGTTGTCAGGTGCCATCGAGT
>NW_006408978.1:927110-933704 GCF_000296735.1 Chrysochloris asiatica
ACCCGGTCTCCTTCATATACGATAGTGACATATACCCTCATAACCTGAGAAAGAAAATGAGACAAAGCTTTTTAAACAAGTGCTTGCTATTTACAAGGGACAGATAAGATTATTTAACAGAACTTGTTCATTCTATGTGATTCTTCTAATTGGTTTAATGGAATATTTTGTATAATTGCTATCCTTATGCATATGATGTAAATGAAAGAATTTATTTTTAACTAACAATTGAGAAATAATTATATATTCATAACCCCTATTAGAAGAGAACAATTATAAAGACTCAGTAATAAACACATATGAGAAACCTTCAAAAGTTTGTGGAAAAACTGCATCATCTTTTTATTTCATATATGTATTTCCTGGTTGGGGTAGAGAGGGGAAGGTGAGCTTAACTTTGCAACAAGATCTTCAATATTTTCAAAGATGATGGAATGAATGCTCTTTTTTGTTTTTTGGAATTAATGTTGAAAATACAAATTTGATAAGGGTAAAATCAGATTAATTTAGGGGAATTGCACACAGTTCTTTAAAATTTGCCATCTGAAGAATAATTTCATGTTCACTAATATAACAGATTGGAATCATCTTGAAACATATTTAATGATTTTGTGAAAATGTCTAGTTAACCTAAAACCAAAAGGCTGAGAATGATGGAGGACAGGAGGTCAGGTTGGCAGGCAAGTTATTGGGAACCCAGACGTAAGAAGAGGCTCTTCGAAACATGTCATAGTAGCTCCTCAGTGTCAGTATCGATCTGTAGTGTGACCAGTAAATTACAGACTTCTTGTGAGATGGAGTTGCTTCTGACTCATAACGATCCTCTGTGTAACACAATGAAATGCTGCCCAGACCTGGGTCCTTCTCACAATTGTTGTTACCATTAAGCCCATTGCTGCTGCCATTGTGTCAGTCCATCTTGTTGGGGGTCTTCCTTTTTCACTACCCACCATTGTACAAAGCATGATTTCTTTCACCAGAAGCTAATCCCTTCTGGTAACATGTCAGAAGCATGAAAGATAAAATCTCACTGCCCTGGCTTCCAAGCAGTACTCTGGCTGTACTTTTAGATTTGTTGGTTTTTCTGGCAGTCCATGATACTTTTAACCTTCTTCTCCAACATTAAAATTCAAATGCATTGATTCTTCTCTGGCCTTCCTTATCCATTGCCCAACTTTTACATGCATATGAGACTATTGAAAAGTCCATGGCTTGGGTCAGGTGATAATACAGTCTGGTAATTGGTATCTGATTCTTAAATGAGTACGTATCAGGTATTAGTATTATTGTTTTAAACCATTTAAATAAAATACTAACAATAATACTTTTATCATTACTATTTTATTGGGAAGTATCTATCATATGCAAAGCAGTGTTTCCAGTTCTTCGTATCCATTATTATTCTCATCTCACAAATGGTGAAATCAAGGCACAGGGAAATTAAGCAATGTGTATAGTTTCATACAGTTAAGGAATGGTCTCCCTTAGGTTTTAACCAAGATGGTTTGACTTCAGAATCCACATCCTTAAATCACTGTCTTTATAAATATGGAAGATTACATTCTATTCAGAAATAGCTGTGCTAACTTCCTTTTAGTCTTGCAAGACCAAGGATTTGTTCCTTTCATGCAGTAGCAATTCAAAGGATGCTTCGATAGGCAGAGTCACTGGTGAGTATGAAGAGTTAAGTGCTTATTTAAAAGAGTTAAGTGCGTAGCTAAAAGTGCTTAGCTAAAAGGTTGACAATTTGAACCTATCTAGAGGTACCTTGGTGTGGTGCTGTGGGTTAATGCACCAGACTGCAAAGTCATTTGAACTGCAAGGTCAGCAGTTCAAGCTCAACAGCTGCTCCTCAGAAACCCTATACAGATTCATTATGGGTCAGAATCGACTTGATGGCACTTCATAACAACAACAACAGAGGTACCTTGGAAGACAGGCAAGGTTATCTGCTACCAAAAGATACCAGCCTTGAACACTATGGAGCAGTTCTTGTGCTGAAGAAGAGAAAGCATCCTGCTTTATCAATTCCCCTCTTCCCTTTCCCAACCTGCTACATTTCTGAAATATAGGTCCATCAGTGCAGATTTAAGCCCTTACCACCGAACACTAAAGCAGATCTGAAGGGCCGTGTTTGACAAGCTGCCTTGAGTTGGTCCACAGGAAATCATTTTGGCTTTCACAAGCAATTGAGTTCAGTGTAAACTAGCACATGAATCCAAACGCTCTTTGAATCTCTCTCTCTTTTTTTTTTTTTTCCTGTGAAAAGAAGTCTGTTAGCATTACTTCCTTTATGTTCACGTTTAATGGTGGACAACATTTCACAGATTTTATGGAATTCCACACTGAGGAAAATGAAGTGCTGGTTTTAGACAGTCCCCATTTGAATGATGGAATAGGTTCTCAGCACATTGTAGCTGCTCAATAAAGACTTGTTGAAAGGAATTAAGTTTGATGTTGGCTTGAGTCCAAAAAACAAAAAAACAAAAACAAAACATCTGTTCAGATGATGCAAGTACAAATCCAGGTGCTCTCTGTGTGGCATATTTAGACCAGCTGTTGAGTAAAGGAACCTCAAAACGAACTGTTAAAAGAAGAAAAGCAGAAGCAATTTAAAATGAAATCAAGCAGAGAGACTCCTTACATTTTTATGATGTTTGTCTATTTTTTATCATCTTGGGAAGTGGGCAGAAGAGAGTGTCTCCATTTTGCAGGTGAGACATTGAGACTTAAGGACAGTAAGGGTGACTTGAAAAATTTGTCTCCAATTTGCATGTGAGCAAACCTGGTCAAAGGGAGAGTGCCTTCTGCAAGATGAGCAGGTTTGAGCCTGGTAAAACCCAGAGCAGAGTGAAGGATTGAATCCGGATGACCGCACCATCTTGCCACTCAAAAGCAAACTCTATTGCAACCAGATAGCATTGTTTTGGTGCCAGCTCTATTTACTTTCCCTCCACCCAAGCTATGCATCTCACAAGACTTAATTACTCATTGTTAGTACCATGCACATTCAAGAGTCATGTATGTGGTATTCATTAGAAGAGAACACTAGAATTAACTCAGAGCTGTGTCTGTTTCCCCACAGACACTGGGGCCTTAGGGTGTAGATGATGGAAATGAGCGAGAAGGGAGGAGGACGATGCAGTAAGACCAAAGGCACAATGGGTGGAGTGGATATTTACTGGGGCTCCTTGCTTCATTCCATCAACTTTATGACTCATCAGTGCACAACAAGCCCTTCTCCTTCTGGGAGATTTCCTTTGGACGAGTTGACTCACTGTACTGCTGATGTTCATAAGCTCTGGGGGCAGGAGTGCCCCCCGAAGGTTCAGCTAGCATCATTTTACAATGCAAATAAATGATAATTTTAATAACTTACAGCTGATACTGTTACTGTTGTGTGGTGGTGACGCTGGTGACAAACCAACTGTAGCTGAGTCAATGCCGCCCCATAGCAATGCTTTAGGACACAGTGGAATGGCTCCATAGGTGCTGCTGCTGCGGCTGTGTGCCCATGAGTGCTCAGGCGCCAGACTGCAAAGCCGTTTAAACTGCAAGGTCGATGGTTCAAGCTCACCAGCTGCTCCTTGGAAACCCTATACAGGGTCGCTATGTGTCGGGATCAACTCAACAGCACTTCACAACAACAGAGCATTTTTGAGGCTGTAAATCTATATAGGAGCAGAAGCCTTGTGTTTCTCCCATGGAGCAGCTATTGAATTCGAACTGCTGACTTTGAGATTAACAGCTCAAGTCATACTACAAGGTCCTTTTGCTTAGGGTGTTAGGAACATGGAATCTAGTGTTGTACTGATATGCACAGGGGTTTTGAAGCATGTGCATAACTGCCTCGGTTATTTGTGGTTGAACAATGAAACCATCACTGCTGCCTAACCAAACTGTTTAAAAGACCAGATTCTTTCTTTGCTTTCCAGATTCCTTTGGCCTCCATTTATGAGGACAGAGAGTTCCTCCATATCTTGAGGAACCTTAAAAAAGAGAAATTAGGCAGCATCTGAAAGTAAGGAAAAATGAAAATGAAGTTACTTGTCTTTTGGAAAGATCAAACTGGTTTTAGCTTTTCAAATAAATTCAGCCAAGATAATTGACTGATTCTAAGAAACCTAGAAACATTTGCACTTCCGTTTACTAAGGCTACCATAGCCACCACTACCACCACCACCATAGCAAAAAAGACCACAAATGCGGGATCTCACAGAACAAAAATTTTCTTTCTTACACTTCAAGAGACAGGAAGTCTGAATTTAGGTGTGGTTCCAAGAGGGCGATCCTCCTTTTTCTATTCCAGTTTTTAGTGGTGGTGCTAGGTGGTTATGTGCCGTGGAGTCAAAACTGACTCATAACGACAGGGTTTCCAAGGCTGTAAATCTTTACAGGAGCAGAAAGCCTTACTTTTCTCTCGTGGAACAGCTGGTAGTTTTGAACTGCTGACCCTAAGGTTCACAGTCCGATTCGTAACCACTACGCTACCAGAGCTCCTTTTTTTAGTAGCTACCAGCAATCTTTGGAATTCCTGAGCTTGGAGAAGAATCTTTTGGGTTGCACCAAGACTTAATGTGTTTGACTGCTAACCAAAAGATTAGAGGTTTGAGTCCACCCAGAGAAACCTTGGAAGAAAGATCGTGTAATTCACTGACTAAAGATCAGCATTAAACACTCACAGAGGGCTAGAGCTGAGAGTGATGCATTCAGCTGATATGAAGTGGGGGGAGACACACTAGAATGTCCACAATTGCAGATATTACTCATTTGACCTAACTTCGGTGGCTTGACATCAGAAATCGACTAGAGGAAGAAAAAGAAGTTTGGTAAAGGAAGCAAGTGCAAAAAAACACCAGGCAAGCAATTAGATGACATATTGTATTGGCCATATCTGCAGCAAAAGATTTCTTTAAAGTGTTAAAAAATAAAGGTATGCCAACCTCACAATTGTTGCTAAACCTGAGTCCATTGATGCTACCACTGTGCCTATCCATCTGTCTGGGGATCTTCTTCTTTTTCTCCAACCCTCCAGTTTACCAAACATGATATCCTTCTTTAGACACTGGTCCCTACTGACACTTTGTCCGAAGTATGAGAGACAATGTCTGGCTATCCTGATTTCCAAGGAGCACTCTGGCTGTACTTCTCCCAACACAGATCTATTTGTTCTTTTGGCAGCCCATGGCACTTTCACTATTCCTTAGAATGTTCCTTAGAAGCAAGGATATCATTTACGTATGTACTTTGGACATGTTATCAGAAGGGACCAGTCCCTAGTGAAGGATATCATACTTGACAAAATAGAGGGTCAGTTACAAAGAGAAAGAGCCTTAAGAAGATGGATTGACACCATAGATGCTACAATTGGCTCAAACATGGCAATGATTGTGAGGATGGGTCCAGACCAGGAATGTTTTGTTCTGTTGTCCATAGACTCAATATGAGTCGGAACTGACTTGATGGTATCTAGCCACAACAAATAATTGGTAGAAAAGAAACGGTGTTTTTGCTGCCATTGGGACAAGCACAAATTCCAGGAAATGGAAGCTATAATTTCAGACCCTAAAAAGATGATCAGCTTTGATAACTGAGTTGAATCCAGAAGAACTTCAATCATTAACTATTTCTGGCCTTCTTCCATGTAATGAAAACAAACACTCTTTTCAAGAGCAGACATGTTTTCCTAACTGAAAGCCTGGTAAGCAGCAACCCCACAGATGGACCCTGAGAAAGCTAGAAAGCTCTGTGAAATACTAAAAGAGAGTTGAGGTCAATAATTGGGCCTTAAACTAAAGCCCTATATTGTGCCAGCTCTGAATAACTTTTCAAGACAGAGGTGTCAGGGAATGACCTGCTAATAACATTAGCATGGATCACTTCGTCCCTGATAACAAGGAAAAAAAACAGAACAGCTGCAGAACTAGATGGAGGATAACGAGCTGGGAAAATGACTTGCCTAGCCTAGGTGCAAACAGTCAAGCACTTAACTGTAACGGAAAGTTTGGCAGTTCAAATCCATCCAGTGGCTCCTTGAAAGAAAGGCTTGGAGATCTACTTCTGAAAGATCACAGTTATCCTTGGCCTTGTGGACCAACTCTGACATCCACGGACTGCTATGAGTTGGAATTGAATCCATGGCAATTGTTTTTGGTTGGTTGGTTAGTTGGTTTAAAACCTGGGTACAATTATAGTGATTCTGTTTTCTTCAGTAGAAAACATATATTGAAAATATATGTTGAAAACACATATCTGTGCTTTGAGTTAGATGTTTATTTGACTCATGCTAAGTAGAATTTGCTGCTGTTGTTAAGCGCCTTTGAGTTGGTTCTGGCTCATAGAGACTCTGTATAGGGTTTCCGAGAATTGGCTAGTGGATTTGAATTGCCAGTTTTTTGGTTAATAGTCCATTGCTTATCTACAGCACCGCACCAGGACAGCTGGCTATGAAAGGACTTCAAAATCTTCGTGGAATAATTCCATTATCTTTCCATTCCATTTATTCCACAAACTATTTAATACTGCCTCATACTTCTAAGAAATCTGTACCTAGACCAAGAAGCAGTTGTTCGAACAGAACATGGGAACACTGAA
>NW_006408978.1:938426-948032 GCF_000296735.1 Chrysochloris asiatica
TTCAATGCACTTTGGACTTCCTCTCTGAGTATCATTGGCTCTTGTTCATATGGTATCTCTTGAAATGGTTGAACATTAACCATTTCCTTTTGGTACAAAAATCTTAACCACTACTTATTTCTCCTTGGAGGTGATCATAGAAGCCAGTGGTAAATCATAACTTTCTAATTCATCTTAAAATCACCATTTATTTACTCTTTTATGTCATATTTGTTAAAATCTTATTTTTCAAAATTAACAAACAGTAAACCTGGCTTGTTTGGTGGAAGGTACAGTGAATTGTATTTTAGGTTAGACTTGTATATCTCTGCCTTAATCCCAATACGGTACAGTTCCCTAGCTCTCTGAGCACCCTAGAGGGATCCTTTTTACATTTGAACCCTCTCTCTATCCCTAACACTTGGCTACCACAGACCCAGTCTTCATAACTAATTATAGTTTTGTCTTTTAAAAAGGATATTCTAAACGGAGTCATATAGCATGTACTCTTTTGAGGCTGGCTTCTTTCACTCACTAGAGTGCCTCCGAGACTCATCCAAGTAGCTGCTTTTATTACTGGTTTGTTGAGTAGTTTTCCATTGTGTGAATGTAACTGAGTTTGTTTACGCATTCACCAGTGGGTGGACATTTCAGTATATTCCACTTTAGGGAGATTATGAATAGAACTGTTATAAATATTCTCAGACAGGTTTTTATGTGAACATAAGTTTTCATTTCTTTAGGGTAAACACCAGAAATGGGATAGTTGGATCATACAGAAAATGTATGATATCCTTTTTACTTTTGCATAAGCCTTTGATATAAGTGCTACCTTACAAAGTATACTACAGGGAAAGAAAAGTATGACTCACTATGTAAAGGTTGTAGCAGACAGACTCCAGGGAAAAGTCAATTGTAGAAGCGCACAGAAACCATCTAGAGCCGAGATTCTAGACCATTCTTCACAACCAACAGGAAAGGCAATTGAAGTGGCCAACCCACTGTGACTTGTCATACCATGAACTTTGTTGTGGTTGAGGCCCCAAGTAGGCCCCTGACCTTCTAGACCATGCATATAGACATATGTTAGGAAGGAAAACAAAGCCTTTCTCTCAAATGAATCTATACACTCAATGAAAGTAATGCTGACAATTATGCTGAGAATGTCTTAAAAAATGGAGAGAGATATGCTCTCCTTAAGACTTTAAAGATTTTTCCAATGGCATACAAGACATGTTTATTGAAAATTTCTCTATTTCAATGTCCCAAAGTTATAAACACTAATTTAAAATCTTCTGTAAATATTTAAATATGAATGCTATTCTTTGGTAAATGTTGTTGTTGTTGTTGTTATGTGCCATCGAGTCGGTTCCGACCCATAGCGACCCTGTATAAGGTTTCCGAGGATGTAAATCTTTACTGGAGTAGAAAGCCTCATCTTTCTCCCGCGGAGCACCTGGTAGTTTCGAACCGCTGACCTTAAGGTTCGCAGCCCGATTCGTAACCACTACGCTACCAGAGCTCCTTAGTATCTTATAAAGAAGTTGTGAAGAGCTAGTTCCATGCTAAACATTTTGTGGTCATTACATATAAAACAAATGTTCAGTGTTAATCAAATATCCCACTATGTAAATAACTAAGCCTAAAGCCATGCTAAGTATGAGCTATGCTAGTTTATGAAGGCTATATGTTTAAGAGTCATGTTCATTTGGTATACCTACAGTGATTATTGTAACTTATAATTATCCATTAGTAGAATTCTCCATGAAATAATTTGAGGAGTTTGTGAGGCAATAAATATGAAAAATTCTAATATTTTGCAGCTGTAAAAGAGGAACATAAAAATATTCAGTACTTGGTTAAAGGTATATTTACAGATAAAGTACATGTCTACCTCAGAAAGTATTTCATTGAAAACCAATGGTATTCTTGTTGTTGGTAAGATCTATTGAGTCAGTTCTGACTCATAGCGATCCTGTAGAGGATTTTGAGGAGAGGCTGTTGAGTCTGAACCACTGATCTTGTGGTCCAAACTAACCTAGCTGTTAAATGCGTATCCTAAAAGCACCACATTCTAGGAAGTGTGAATTTTGTGGGAGAGGAGGTGCCAGAAAAACTAACATAGGTGAGATCATTTTTTGTTTTATCTAAAGATAATTGATATTATTAGACAAAAAACAACTGTGGCTAATTACATTTGCTCATTATACAGACAGAATGAGTATGCTCAAAGGTTTGTTACTTCTTATAATTGACTGCTGTTTGTTTATTTGCCTTTTATCATGGACAGATGTCTGCATCTCTGTGGATCTGGCTAGTGAGAATCATGAAGACAGCTAAACTCCAAAGTAATGAAAGACATTGTCCTACATAGATTACATTTTAGCAACATTGTTGTTGTTATAAGGTATCATCAAGTTGGTTCTGACTCTTAGTGACTCTGTGTACAATGAAACAAAACACTGCCCGGTGCTATATACGATCAGTCCCAGTTTTTAGCCCATTGTTAAAACTACCATGTCAATCAATTTCCTTGAGAATCTTCCTCTTTTTTGCTAATTCTCTGCCAGTATACTGTCGTGCTTCAGGGAGTGGTTCTTCTTAACAGCATGTCCAACTTTTGTGACACTAAGTTTTCCATCTTTGCTTCTAAGAGGTATTCTAGCTGCCCTTTTCCAAGACGGATTTATTTGTTCTTCTAGCAGCTCATGATCTGTTCAATATTCTTTGCCAACACCATAATGGAAAGACATCTAGTCTCCAGTTTTCCATGTCCTGGCCAGTTTTCATGCATGTGAGGCAATTGAAATGATCAAGGCTTGGTTCAGGCACACCTTACTCCTCAATGTGACATTTGATTTACGATTCTAAAGAGGTGCTTTGCTGCAGATTTGCCCAATGAAAAATTTCTAAATTTCTTGACTGCTGCTTCCATGGCCATTTATTTTGAATCCAAGAAAATGACACTTTAATCTTTTCCCCATTTATCATAATGCTGCTTATTGGTCTTGTGTGAGAGTTTTGTTTACTTTACACTGAGGTGTAATCCCTACTGAAAGCTGTAATCTTTGATCTTCATCAGTAAGTGCTTCAAATCCTCTTCACTTTCAGCAGGTTGGGTCATCTTTATATTGAAGGTTGTTAATGAATCTTCTTCTAATCCTGATGCCTTGTTCTTCTTCATATAGGCCAGTTTCTCAAATTACATTTGTTCAGCACAGAGATTGAATGAGTGTGACGGAATGATACTTCCAGGAACTTTTAAAAATAAATCAAATTAACTAGTTGTTTTTAAAAGGAGGAAAATAACAAAAACACCAGCTTAGAAGATTAAAAAAAAAAAAAAAGGATCTTTAGTGAGAACTAGAGACCTCTAGGCAGACAAGAAAAAGAGGTCAACTCCACTGCAAAACTAGAGCCCTGGAAAAACTCTAGTCCTGATCCTCTATCAAGGCAGCTGGCAATCTTGATGTCTTCTGAGAGACTGTTTCTTAGTAAGATTCTTGATTTTCATGAATTATCTATTGATTTAGTGTTTGTGTTGTTTTACTGAAAATGGAATGCATAGTTTTAATGGCCCAAGGATTCCTCAGCTGGTTTTTCCAAACTTTCTCTAAATCCCAATGTCCTAAACTGGTCCCTGGCAACTGTTCTACTTTGGGCAATGATGTATATACTCGGATCACCCGTGGGTTGTCCTTCTGATGATCTCTGTTTATACCTTACCTAGGCAGGAGGATGTGGAAAGTTCCCTTTACTGAACCATAAGTGGGCATTAGGAAAATGAGAAGGGGACATGATAGCCCATGTGGAGGAACATTTCAGGGCAGGAAAGTGAGGGAAGCTCTAGCCAGGGGAACTGAGACAAAAATGAGAATGGCGATATAGAGGCTAGAGACAAGGCACTCTTATGGAATTGTCATTAAGTGCCACCGAGTCAGTTCCAACACATAGTGACTCTGTATACGGTTTTCAAGGAGCAGCTGGTGAGATGAACCACCGACCTTGCAGTTCAAATGTCTATGCAGTCTGGCACATTATCCCACAGCACCACACCAGGACTCCACTGTTTTGGAGTACTGGGTTCATAATCCTGGGCTGCCTTGATGGTGTTACTGTAGAGACACTCTCTCCTCACTTTTCATAGAAGTTCTGCTACAATCCTAAGGAAAAGGGCCAAAGTGAAGAGGCTTTATGCAAGGATATCTAGGGATGCTAGATAAAGGAATGAAGATGTAGTGAATACCAGAAAAAAGCCATAGGGGATTGGATCAAAACTCAAATATAAATCACCTGGGAGCTAATAACAAATACTAGTATTAATATTCATAATCATAATAAACTGATCATCTGTGATTTCTTTTCCATCCTTGCTTTAATGATAACATTTTCTTTAAGCCAGATGCTCTGGGAACAGATGCCTGGCTTCGATTCACTGATTAACCAAGGGCTAACATTTGTTAACACCATTAAGAAGCATCCTATTTGTCTATGGGGCCTAGAGAGAAGGAGGAGTGGGCAATCGTTATGGGCCAAAGCACTCTACACTCTGGAAAAGCTTGTCTCTTAAGATTCGGGTGGTCACTGTGAAAATGTAAGTGTGTATTGATTACTGTGTATTAGCATGGGGCACATTAACAGATGACAGACTGCAGACACCGTCACCACTCACAGACTTCTGTTTCCCACTAGAGGAGGGATTGTCCTGACCTTAAAAAGAGCACTGACTCATTCCCAGTGGAAACCCCACGAACACAGCTGAGTGTTACATTGTTGTTCTTGTTGTTAAGTGTCATCGAGTAATTTCCAATGCAAAGCAACCTTGTATAGGGTTTCCAAGGAGCAGATAGTGGATTTGAACAGCTGACTGTCAGGTTAGCAGTTCAGTGCTTATCCTACAGGGTCATACCAGGACTCTGAGTGTTACTTACACACACACTATGTAAACTAGGTGACCTTGAGTTGACTCCAATTCATGGCAACTTGATCTGTAGCTGAATAGAATTTCACTCCATCAGGTTTTCAATGGTTGGTTTTTCTGAAGTACATCAACAAGCCTTTCTCCTGAGGTAACTTTAGGTGGACTCAAACCTCCAACCGCTCAGCTAGAGAACAGCTCTTAACTATCTGACCCACCTATGGACTCCATGCATATATTACTGTTCATTTCCCAGGCACACGCATACCAGTGTGAGTAGTGTAAATATAACTCCACTTAGAAGGAGAATCAAACATTGTGAATGCTGTTTATAATAGGTAACTGTGGTGTTCATCTTTGGAAGTGACTGGATGAGGACAGAATGTCTGTAATCTACTATTCCTGTCAATTTCTCCACAGCCTCTTTAACTGAAGGAGTTGATCTCAGATGCCAACATTTCCAACAATCACCGTTTACTTTTTTTAAATATATATCACACCACAGTGTACCAATTCAATGAAGGACAGTCCTGGCATAAAAAACTCAGAATTCGTGAAACCTAAAATGAGAAGTTGGTTTTAAAATAATATTTCTTCAACAGTACTCATGTGATTACATATTTTTATAGTTATCATCACCATGTTTTCTTTCTTAAGGTGACATTATGCTATTTTCCTATGTCTTCCATATAGTTTGCAGATTTATAATTAATAATCATTATTATCTTAAATTGACCATTTCCCCTTATCTGATTTAAGGTAAGAGTCTGTGGCATGTATTTATAGGTTCTTGTTGTTAAGTGCCATCGAGTTGGCTCCTACTCATAGCGCTCTTGTATAGGGTTTTAGAGGCTGTAGATCTTTAAGAGAGCAGAAAGCCTTATCTTTCTCCTGATAAGTGACTGGTGGCCTCAAATTGCCAGCCTGTGGTTCAAAGTCCAGTATGTATCCATGGAACCACCTGCTCCCTATTAATTTATAATTATTCTTGTTAAGTGCTGTAGAGTAGATTCTGACTCATAGCATCCCTGTATAGGGTTTCTGAAGAGGGGCTGATGAGACTGAACTGCCAACCTTGTGGTTTAAACTGATCTTGCAGTCCAATGCATTAACCCACAGCACCACACCAGGACTCCACAGATTCATACAGAGAGAATAAATATTGCTACAGTCTAGCTGTAGATATCCATTCCTAACGTAATGTTGAAATAAGAGAGATTCTTGGCTATACCACTTTTGTTGCTGTTGTTGAGTGCTGTCAAGTCAGTTGTGACTCATAGCAACCCCATGTTGTTGTTAAGTGCTATTGAGTCAGTTCTGACCCATAGTGACCCTGTATTAGGGCTTCCAAGGGGCCACTGGTTAGTATGACCCACCATCCTTGTATTCACACTGAGCCTGAAGTCCAGTGCTTTATCCCACAGCACCATACCAGGACTCAAGGCTAAGTTCTTGCTTTAGCAACATGAGTAATTTTAAATTGATTCTATTTTTGTGATGATAAATATTAGATTTAGATATAACTATCTGGTAAATACTGGTAGTAATGTCAGATATATTGAAGATAATATGAAAATTTATCATAACTGACTCTCAAGGTTGTTAAATATGTGAAGTAAAAAGGTACTTAACTATGTTTGTGGTTCACCCATCACTAATCTCCTTAACACAAAGTTGTAGAGCTCCTTTGAGTGGCCCCAGGAATGTTTTGAAAATCAGGGAGCTTTTGTACTTGACTCTTCAGCTAAGTCTGTGGGTCGATGACAGCTGCTCTTGTAATTAGTCCTTCCCCTGACCTCATGGTCAACCACAACAGCCTTGGAGATTTCTGGAAGACAAACTATTGCTTTTAAGGTATCTGGACAAGACCTGCATGTGTGCAAATTAATAGGAGAACTCTATTCTGTGCTTTATTCCCCTTTTTCTCCCTTAGTTACAAATTGTCCCCATCCATATGTGACAGGCACATCTGGTTACCTACTCTAATGGGTGAAGAAATGGATATAACAGGAAAGGGAAGCCATATAATACTCCCCAGGAATGTTTAAAAGAGGATTCCTCAGCTTTTCATAGAAACAGGAGTCTTAAAGGGCCATCCTAGGCTGAAAGATAATTTGCTTACTCTTTGTATTTTTTACTTTTTACTCTTTTAATTCATAAGGTTGAAATATACAGAATTAGATTATATGAGGAGACTTCAAAATTTTCATGGAAAAACGCATGATCTTTTCATTCTATTTCTCCACGAACTTTTTTAAGACCCAACATACTTACATAGATGGATCAAGTGTATAAAGATATACAAGAAACTGGTAAAATCTTAAACTGATTGCAGTGGTAGGTTTATAATGAATAAACTTCCTTTCCTTGCACCATCCTTTTTCATGGAGAGGTTGGAGGCCATGAATACCCACTTATATCTGCTAAGTCCAAGAAGGCAAGTTTGGGTTCCAAATCTAGTTTGGAATTGTTTGGAGTGGAGTCCGTAATCCAGTATAAACAATCTCTAGTTCTTTCTTTCATATGTTTGATTTCAGTCAGGAAGAATTTTCCAGCTTCCTTGGGTGGTACTGTGAAGGTACATGGTGGCTAATGGAAAGGTTGGTGAATCAAGCCTACTCAAACATGTTGCAGAAGAAAGACCTGGTGATCTACTTGTGAAAATCATTACATAGCATAGTTCTACTCTGATACAACATGAGACAATGTGTGCTGGAGTCAAATTGACAGCAACTGATCCTATTTTAGAAGTGTTCACAATTATTCCTATCAATATATTTTGTGTATTTTGACAACCCTACCTAAATAACTTTCTAGAAAAAGATGAAAAATAAGTTGATAGACATCACAAGCATTGACTTGACAAAATAAAGGCATGTTTATATAGCATTGGACAACTAACCTAATAAAATATATTGAAATCAAATGATCACAGCAAAAGTATTTATTGGAATTATAATTGTAAGTTACATCTATTCATTATAGTTATTCTATTATATATAATAATTTTTAAAAAATATAAACAATGCTGTTTCTTGTTTAGTATTTGACCTTTTTTAGTATCTAAAGTACATAGGGAAACCCATACCCTGAAGAATATGACTTTCATTTATTAACTAAATGTTTATATTAGTACTACTAATGTCTTCAATCTGAAATTGAACAAATATGCACTCAATATTTATTGATCATTACTGGTGATTGGAAAGCAAAGGTTGGGAGCAAAAAGGAGGGATCAGTGGTTGGAAAATATGGCCCTGGTGATAGAAATGATGCTGGAGAACACATGATAGAATTAAGAAAAATCAATGATTTGTTCATTTCAAATACCTCCTTTAGATACAATAAGAGACTACTATACACATGGACCTCACCAGATGGAACACATAGAAATCAAACTGACTACATCTGTGGAAAGAGACGATGGAAAAGCTCCATATTATCAGTGAAAAAAAGGTCAGGGGCAGACTTTGGAGCAGACCATCAATTACTCCTATGCAAATTTAAACTGAAGCTCAAGAAAATGAAAACAAGTCCACGAGAGCCAAAATATGACCTTGAATATATCCCACTGGAATTTAGAGATCATCTGAAGAACCAATTTTATACATTAAACACTAAAGACCAAAGACCAGAAGAATTGTGGGATGACATGAAGAACATCATACACGAAGAAAGCAAAAAGTCATTAAGAAGATAAGAAAGAAGGAAAAGGTCCAAATGGATGTCAGAAGAGACACTGAAACTTGTTCTCCAGTGTAGAGATGCTAAAGCAAATGGAAGAAACCAGGAGGTCCAAGAGATTAACAGAAAATTTCAAAGATCAGCTTGAGAAGATAAAGCCAAATATTGCAACAAAATTTGCAAAGATCTAGAATCAGAAAACCAAAAAGGAAGGACAGGCTCAACATTTCTCAAACTGAGGGAACTGAAGAAAAAAATCAAATATCGAGTTTCATCATTGAAAGATTCTCTGGAGAAATTATTAAATGATGCAGAAAGCATAAAGAGAAGATGGAAAGAATACCAAAAGGAAATGGTTAATGTTCAACCATTTCAAGAGGTAACATATGATCAAGAGCCAATGATACTAAAGGAGGAAGTCCAAGGTGCATTGAAGGAATTGCCAAAGAACCAGGCACCAGGAATTGATGGAATGAAAATTGAAATCTTTCAAAAAAGTGAGGTGGCACAGGAAGCACACACTCTTCTGTGCCAAGAAATTTGGAAGACAACTATCTGGCTGGAAGAGATACATATTTGTGCCCATTCCAGAGAGAGGTGACCCAATAGAATGTGGAAATCATCAGACAATCTCTTTGATATTCCATATGAGTAAATTTTACTCAAGGTAATACAGAAACAGCTGCAAGCATACATTGACAGAAAACTTCCAGAGGTGCAAGCTGGATTCAGAAGACGCTGTGGAATGAGAGATATCATAGATGACGTCCGATGGATCTTGGCTGAAAGCAGACAATATCAGAAAGATGTTTACTGTGCTTTATTGACGATGCAAAGGCTTTCAATTGTGTGGACCATAACAAGCTATGGAAAACATTGCAAAGGATGAGTATTCTGGTGCATTTAATTGTGCTAATGAAGAATCTCTACATGGACTAAAAGGCAGTTGTTCGAACAGAACATGGGGACACTGAATGGTTTAAAATTAAGAAAGGTATGCAACAAGGTTGTATTCTTTCACCATA
>NW_006408978.1:948132-949468 GCF_000296735.1 Chrysochloris asiatica
GCCCAGGATCGAGCATTGTTTCGTTCTGCTGTGCATGGGGTCGCTATGAGTCGGTTCCGACTCGATGGCACCTGACAACAACAACAACATAATCTTAATGTCAGATAGAAAGGAATTTATTTGGTAAACAAGTAAAAATCAATATGTAGCTATAACAGTTCAACTGATTATAAAAACAGTTCCAATAGGAGAAGCTGGCTGAGGAATTAGAGAAATCCGGAGCAAGGGGCTGTGCATGTGGGGCATTCCAGACAAAGAGAATGCAATTAACCCATTGCCATTGAGTTGATTCCAGCTCATAACATCATAGCGACCCTGCAGGCCAAAGTAGAAACCCTCCATAGGGTTTCCAAAGCTGTAAAGAAGACTGCCATGTCTTTCTCCCGTGAGTTCAAACCACTGGCCTTTCAGGTAGCAGCCAGGTGCTTTAACCACTGCACCACCAGGGCTCTATTAGACTAGAAAATATATGTGATGACAAGTAATATTAACAAGGAGTCTTGGTGTGGTGCTGTGGGTTAATATGCTGGACTGCAAGGTTAGTTTGAATTGCAAGATCGGTGGTTCAAGCTTACCAGCCACTCCTTGGAAACCCTATATAGGGTCGTTATGAGTCAGAACCTACTCAACAGCACTTCACAACAGCAATATTAACAAGGGCACACAAGTGAAAAATGTGCAATTTGGGTATATGGAACCCTCTGTGGTGGGAAATCAAGCTGAATGTTAGACCAAGTTATGTAACATGCTTTCTTTAGTTACGTCCTGAAGATATGCATGCATCTACTGATCCAACAAAGTTCTGATGTGACACTGTAGGATAAATACTCGACTGCAAGAATGGTTTGAACCATAAGTCAGCAGTTAAAACTCACCAGTCACTCCTCGGAAACCCTGTACAACGTCGCTATGAGTCAGAACCGACTTGACGGAACTTAACAACAACAACTAAGCATACAGAGAAGTTATATAGGAACTAGGATTAGTATAGCAGTTGAGTGACTAGAAGAGACCTATAGCTACCATTGCTTTAATTTCAAATACAAGTAACAGGAAAGATTTGCATCACGGTCCTATGATAAGTTCCCAGGGAAACTGGTCACACCATTAACAGACTTGGGAACTTAGAATGAAGGGAAGCTTTGCAAGGGAAAATGAATGAGCTGAGCTCCAATAATGCTTTAAAGATCACCATTCAGATAATCTAACTCCAGTAGGAGTTAAAAATCCAATCTTGAAACATAGGAGAGATACCAAGATGGCAAATCCAGATTCGAGAGTCCTCCATGGCTAAGTTTCGTCTCTCATACTTTGGACATATTGTCTGGAGGAAACA
>NW_006408978.1:953086-956164 GCF_000296735.1 Chrysochloris asiatica
ATCAAAGAGCACAGCCTTCGGTATGGATTACATCTCAATGTAAAGAAACAAAAATCCTCACCACTGGACCAATAAACAACATTCTTAGCAACGGAGAAATGATTGAAGTTGTCATGGACTTCATTCTTCTTGGATCAACTATCAACACTCACGGAAGCAGCAGTCAGGAAATCAAATGACATATTGCATTAGACAAATGTGCTGCACAAGACCTTTTAAAGTGTTGAAGAGGAAAGATGTCAGCTTGAGGACTAAGGTGTGCCTGACCCAAGCCATGATATTTTCAATAACCTCATATGCATTCAAAAGATGGACAGTAATAAGGAAGACCGTAGAAGAATTGATGTTTTTGAGTTAGGTGTTGGAAGAGAATATTGAAAGTGCCATGGGCTGCCAAAAGAACCAACAGATCCATTTTGGAAGAAGTGAAGCCAGAGTGCTCCTTAGAGGCCTAGATGGTCAAACTTCGTCTCTCATACTTCGGACATATTGTCAGGAGGGACCAGTGCTGGAGAAGGATATCATGTTTGGTAGGGTGGAAGGACAGAGAAAGAGACGAAGACCCCCCAAGGAGATGGATTGGCTAAGTGGCAGCATCGATTGACTCAAGTGTAGCAACAATGTTGAGGTTGTTCCAAGATCGGGCAGTGTTTCATTCTGCTGTGCATAACATCACTATGAGTCAGTACAGACTCAATGCCACCTAACAACAACAAAAAATTACAATGTCACACCACATTATACAGAAAATGTTCCAAAATAGTTGTCAAATGAACTGAATAACAAAATTATAGCAATTGTTGTTAAGGGCTGATGAATTGGTTCTGAATTATAATAGCCTTGTATAGGGTTTCCAAAGAGTGGCTGGTGGGTTTGAACCACAAACATTGTGTTTAGAAGTCTAGTGTTTATTCTACAATACCACACCAGGATTCCAAATGTTAAATACTTAAGTAACTTCAAAATAAATAAAAAAAAAAACTCTAAGGGCAAAAAATTGTCCTCTCCCCCACATATATAACAAGAAAACCCAAGTAAGTCATTCTTTCCAGCAGTAATTTTAAGTGTTTCTTAATGGAACTAGAATCTTTAAATATTGTTTTCTGTAGAATCAAAATTTAATTTAAAATTCCAATAAACTTCTGAAGAATTTTTGGAAATAAGCATAAAGTTATTTACTTATGCAGGTCAGATAGCATCTTCTACAAGACAGGCAGGGAAATTGGTGTTTTTATCTATTGTCTCTTATCCATAGAGGCAACAGGCTGCCTTTCTGAAAAGCCGTGCCTAGGAGATTTGGGATTAACCTGAAGTTGTTTCTTTGACCACACTGTATCAGTGATATTAAATCAATAAATACCTGGATTATTCAAATTGGTACCTTTGAATGAGTTAAGACCTTTTAGCAGATAATTTCTAAGTGCTACAAATTTTGACTTAATTAATGCTAATGGAATTAATATTTAATGTTTCTCCTGTGTAACATTAATTGTTCATTTCCTCAGGATAGAGATAGATGTAAGGTGTACACCAGCGGTTCTCACTCGGGCTTACTTGGTCCCCTCTCCTCAGGAGACATGTGCAATGTCTAGAGATATTTTTGCTTAACATACTGGGAAGGGGATAGCTGCTGGAGTCTAGTATATTAAAGCTAGGTATTTGGGTACACATGCTCTGGTCCATAGGACAACCCCTACCCAACCAAAAATGATCAGTCCAAATTCCTTATAGGCTGTCTGAGGCTGTAGTCCAAGTATAAAGATAAATTCTCATGCAATTTGAGGAAGCACACTAACTAAAGACGCTGAGAGTTTGATTTATTGTTATGAAAAATACTGATAGAGTACATTTCCCTGTGCCTAAACAACTCCCTAACAATAAATTAGGTTTCTTATGATGCTGCATTAACTCTAAAACTACTAGGGAGTTATTCAGTTTGTATTAAACTTTGGTGTATTAAACACTGCCTTGGGGTATTTAAAAAAGTTAACAGAACTTTCAAAGTAACTAATTTACAACTGAGCAATAAGAGAACCAGCACATGTGAAAAAGACTTAAATGTACTTGAGCAGAACACATAAACAAGCTTAAATGATCAGAGGACACACAGTAATCTAAGTTAGGTGTGTGCATGTGTCTTAAAGCAAGAGAGGCATTAATTAGAAATGGTGGAGGTGAGTTTTGATCAGACTGTTAAAAAACAAAACAAAAACAAAAACAAAAAAACATTGCTTGGAAGATATTTGAGCAATTCAGAAGTTCTTCTTAATGTAAAACAGAAAGTGATCAATTGCTAATCTAATTCACTGAGGGTTTTCAAAAAATAAAAATTGAAGAAAGTGAAAAATATCTAGCGAGTGAAAAACATTTAAAATTAATGCATTTTTGATGAAACAAAAGTGATTTTGAATGTTTGTAATCCTCTGGGTATCTAAAATGGTTTTATTTATTTTAGGTAAATGTAAATGACGTTAAAAAAAATTTAACATGTTACTGTCAAAAATGTAGCTCACTCATCATTACAACGTTGATTCAAATCTATGTTGGTACTTTTGTCTGTTACTAGTGCTGCTGTGACAGAAATATCATAAGAGGATAACTTTAACAAACAGAAATTTCTTTCTCACAGTTTAGGAGGCTAGAAGTCTAGATTCAAGGTGCTTGCTCTCAGGGAAAGGATTTCTGTCTCTTCTGGCTCCCGAGAAAGGTCTCTTTGAGTATAGGCTCCTGGACAGTCTTCATATGGCTTGGCTCTACTTGCTCCTCCCCATCTTTGCTCTACTTGTTAATTCTCTTCTGTATTTCAGGATGGAAGAGTCACTGGAGTGGTGCTGTAGGATATGCACTTAACTGCAAGTTGACTATTCAAACTTACTTGCCACTCCTCGGAAATTCTATATAGGGTCTCTTTGGGGAAAATCAAGGAAAGAAAAATAGTTTTAAAAGTAATTTGTTCGAGAGGACTTCTGGCGTTTCCCTGACCAGGCAGCTCAGGTAGGGCAGTCTCAGGGAAAAGGGGCAGAATCGCACATGAGAAACCTCTGTCTAGCAGACAGACAGCCTTTGAACAAACATAAG
>NW_006408978.1:978384-979797 GCF_000296735.1 Chrysochloris asiatica
TCTATCACCAAGGTCATATTTTCCAACTACTGGTCCTTCCTCTTTGCTCCTAACCTTTGCATTCCAATCACCAGTAATGATCAAATACATCTTGATCGTATGTTTCATCAATTTCAGATTGAAGAAGTTGGTAGAATTCTCCTATTTCATCTTTACTGGCTTTAGTGGTTGGTCCATAAATTTGAATAATAGTGGTATTTACTGGGCTTCCCTGTAGGCGCATGGATATTATCCTATCACAAATAGCATTGTACCTCATGACTGATCTGGATATGTTCTTTTTGATGATGAACGCAACACCATTCCTCTGCAATTTGTCATTCCCTGCATAGTAAACCTTGTGGTTGTCAGATTCAAAATGGCCAATACTGGTCCATTTCAGCTCACTAATGCCTAAGTTATCGATGTTTATGTGTTCCATTTCATTTTTGACAACTTCCAATTTTCCCAGTTTCATGCTTTGTACATTCCATGTTCTGATTTTCAATGGATGTTCACAGCTGTTTCTCTTCATATTTAGTTTTGCCTCATCAGCAAATGAAGGTCCTGAAGGCTTTTCTGCCATGGGTTTTACTCCATTCGCGTCAACATGGTCAATTCCACTTTGAGGAGGCAGCTTTTGCTCAGTTGCATTTTGATTGCCTTCCAACCTGAGGGACTCATTTTCTGGCACTGTATCTGATAGTGTTTCTCTGCTGTTCATAGGATTTCAGTGACTAAATATGCGGAAGTAGTTTGTCACTCTTTCTTCTTAGTCTGTCTTTGTCAGGAAGCTCATCTGAAACCTGTCCACCATGGATGACCGTATTGGTATTTAAAATACCAGTGGCATAGCTTTCAGAATCACAGTAATTCACAAACCACCACAAACTGACAGTCAAGTGGTGGCTGTTTGGTTTTAAGTGAAAACTGTCACTTTAAAACTTATGATGTAATAGCTTAAAACACCAACTGAGAGGGAAGAAATCATCATATCACAAGGATCAAACCTATCCCCTTGGTCTTCAGGGTTGATAGGCACAGGCAACTTAGACATTGGCTACCTAAAATAGGGTGGGATTGGGGTGCTGCCTATAAAGACATGAAGATGCTGACTTACACGTTTTCAAGAGGGGGTTTAGTTTCAGAGTGTACGGGGAGGTAGAATCCCCATTGAATAATCTTCATCTAGAAAGGAAACGGGGATAGCATTCTTTTGATTCAATAGTGAGTAATTGTTATCATTACTAATTAAGATTGTCACAACTGTAAAGGTAGAAGTTTTGTACCATAAATGGGGGAGTGGTTAGTCTTACATTCGAGGATCAGAGGACCCTAGAACTATCAAGGGAGAAGTACATAAGAGGAACGTGGGACCCTATCCAGAGAAGCAGAGACTAGAAATGGAGGCAGAGATGAGGACATGGAGAGATA
>NW_006408978.1:980797-986287 GCF_000296735.1 Chrysochloris asiatica
AGAAGGACATGATGCTTGTAAAGTGGACTGTCTGCAGAAAAGAAGACCCCCAATGAATGGTGTTGATACAGTGGTACCAGCAATGGTCTCAAACATCACAAAGATTGTGCGGAGGGTGCAGGATCAGGTAGTGTTTCATTCTGTTGTGCACAGGGTTGTTATGAATCAGAACTGACTCACTGGCACCTAACAATGGCAATGAATTAAAAAGAAAAACTTAGTCCCAGGTAGACTGCACATCTTAATATGAAAAGGAAAGCAATAAAGTGTTTAGCAGAAAACATAGTATACTTTTTTTTTTTTTTTTTTTTTTATCTTGGCACTAACTTATCAATAAACAAACAACAGATTAATTTATTTCAAAATCAGGAACTTGTGGTCATCAAATGACACTATGAAGATAGTAAAAATACAACCCCAAAAAGTTAAAGTTATTCTCAATACAAGTATGTGCCTATGAGTCATATCAAGATTATATAAACAACCCTTGCAAATTAATAAGAAAACAAAGATGGTCAAATAGAAAATAAAAAGACAACATATTTGAGAAGACCTTTCATACAAGAGGAAACTAAATGGAAGGAAGGGAGGGAGGCAGTAATCAGTTGGGCTAGCCTGGGCTCTCACTACAGGCAGAGTTGTTGTTGTTGTTAAGTGCCGTGTAGTCGGTTCCGACTCATAGCGACACTGTACAGGGTTTCTGAGGCTGTAAATATTTACGTGAGCAGAAGCCTCATCTTAATCCCACGGAATAACCGGTAGTTTTGAACTGCTGACCTTGTGTTTCACAGCCTGATTTGTAACCACTACGCTACCAGAGTACTTAAGTTTAAATCTTGACTCCCACACTTACTACTAAGTGACCTTGAACATATTACTTGCCTGCAATCTGCCTGTTTCCTCATATGAATATTGTTATATAAGAGTACTTAGTTTCAAAAGAATGTTGTGAGGATTAGCTGATTTAATGCAGTGTCCCATAGCAACATTCAATTATAGATTGCCAACAAATGGCTCAGAGACGCATTTAACTAGAAGGCTGCTAAAGTTCACTCAAAGAAGAGGGAGCTCAATTATGCATAGACTGTCTCTCTGAAAGGTAGGTTTCAGAAAAGCAAAATCCACAGATGGTCTCGTTTGATGTTCCAAGGAGTCCTGGTGGTGTAGTGGGTTACACATTGGGCAGCTCTGTGAGAGAATTAGCCACTCTGCAGGAGAAACACGAGTCTTTCTGCTCTTGTAAAGACTCCCAGCCTCAGAAGCACTATACAGGGTTGCTATGAGTCAGATCCAACTCAAAGGTACACAGCAGCAGCAACACGGTAAGATGAGGAACTATGAGCTCTAAAAAGTACAATATCCCTTAACAGACCAGCAGTTACTGCAGAGAGAAGTGTAGGATTCTGTGGGGTTTCCAAGAACCTTGTAATCTCTCAAAACATACCGTTTTATGGGCACTTCCGCCTAACTTAGGGGAGATCTGCAGTTTCTCTCCCCTTATGATTCTCTGATCTAATTTCCAATCAACCTCATCTTCCAGAAGCATCAAGTCTACCTTGAAGATTTCCATTTCTCTTTGAAATGGTATTTTCAGGTAGATATCATGGCTTTGCAGGATCTTAAAACACCTGTATCTCAGAAAGCAGAGACAAATATAAGGAACAGTTAGAACTGTTACCAGTTTTATAAGTGACTTATGTCTTACCCAAAGAACAAGTCTATAAATCAGTTTGCTTGACCTTAGAAAACCAGATGGCCTTTTACCTTAATAGATTAATTTCTTATTTAGATAACCATCTGAACTTTCACCTTAATTGATTATTGTTGTTTTTTAATTTCCTGAGTCATTTTTCCAGATGCAACATATATATTAGTAATTGCACAGATTCAACTTTTGCAGACCCTTTGTGGAGAGCACCGCTCGTCTGTCAGTTTGTCGTACTGCAGAGCATTGTGAGTTACTGTGATTCTGGAAGCTATGCCACTGGTATTTTAAATACCAGCAGGGACACCCATGGTGGACAAGTTTTAGTGGAGCTTCCAGACTAAGACAGACTAGGAAGCAGGGAAGGCAGATTATTTCTGAATGCTTGTTATTATAAAGTGCCATGTAGATATTTCTGACTCATAGTGATCCTGTACAGTGTTTCCAAGGAGTGTCTAGTGGATTTGAAACATCTACCTTATGGTGCTTATCCTACAGCACTGTGCCAGGACTCCTTGTGAATAGCGGTAGAAGATTGTCATATGTAGTGCCAGAAGATGAGCCCCTCAGGTTGCCAGGAATTGAAAGAAAGGCTAGGAAGGAGTAACTTCCTCAAGGTAGAGTTGACGATGAAGATGCTAATGAAGTAAAACTCCATGGACTTTCATCTGCTGATGGGACAGAACTCAAAATGAGGAGAAACAGCTACAAACATGCATTACTAATCAGAACATGGAATGTATCAAGTATGAACCTAGGAATATTGAAAATTGTCAAAAGTGAAATGGAACACATAAAGATCAATGTCCAGGCAATTGTTCTTGTTGCTAGGTGCCCTCGAGTCGGTACTGATCCATAGTGACCTTATGCACAGCAGCATGAAACAC
The DNA here is from genome assembly GCF_000296735.1 of Chrysochloris asiatica. NCBI lineage: Eukaryota > Metazoa > Chordata > Mammalia > Afrosoricida > Chrysochloridae > Chrysochloris > Chrysochloris asiatica. The sequence goes on from NW_006408978.1 coordinate 983,390, forward strand.
TGACCAATCCTGGGTCAACCTCACTATTGTTGCCATGCTTGAGTCCATTTAACTCAGATAAACCATCAACATACAGTCAAGAAACCAAACAACATATTGCATCAGACAAATCTGTTGCACAAGATCTCCTTAAAGTGTTGAAAAGCAAAGATGTAAGTTTGAGGACTAAGGTGTGCCTGACTGAAGGCATGGTATTTTTAATAACCTCAGATGCATGCAAAAGTTGGACAGTGAGTAAGGAAGACCATAGAAGAATCAATGCATTTGAGCTATAGTGTTGGAGGAGAATATTAAAAGTACCATGGGCTTCCAAAAGAACAAAACAATCTGTGTTGGAAGAAGTACAGCCAGACTGCTCTTTAGAAGCCAGGATGGCCAGACTTTATCTCTCATACTTTAGACATATTGTCAGTATGGACCAGTCCCTGGAGAGGGAGATCATGTTTGGTTAAATGGAGGGTCGGAGAAAAAGAGGAAGAGCCCCAATGAGATGGATTAGCACAGTGGCAGTAGCGATGGGCTCAGGTCTAGCAATGATTGTAAAGTTGGCTCGGAATCGGTCAGTGTTTCATTTTTCAAAGGGTTGCTGTGAGTCAGTACCAACTCGATGGCACCTAACAACAAACAACAAAATGGACAAAATACTGAATGATGCAGAAGCATCAAAAGAAGATGGAAGGAATACAAAGTCACTGTAGCAAAAATAAATGGTTGATGTTCAACCATTTCAAGAGTTAGCATATGATCACGAGCCAATGGCACTGAAGGAAGAAGTCCAAGTTGTACTGAGGACATTGAAAAATAACAAGGTTCCAGGCATTGGTGGAATGCAAATTGAAATCCTTCAACAAGATGATGCAGCACTGGAGACCCTCATTTTATCTATGCTAAGAAATTTGGAAGAAAGCTATCTGGCTAACTGACTGGAAGAGATCCATATTTATACCTATTTCAAAGAAAGGTGACCAAACAGAATGTGCAAATCATCAGACAATATCATTAATATCACATGCAAGTAAAATTTCGCTAAAGATAATTCAAAAAATAACTACGACGGTACATTGAAAGGTTCAAGCAGGGTTCAGATAGCACTTGGAATGAGGATGTTGCTGACGTTGGATATATTTTGGCTGAAAGCAGTGAGTACCAGAAAGAAGTTTATTGACTATACAAAGGTTTCTTCTGTGTGGATCATGAAAAGCTATGAACAGCATTGTGGAGAATAAATATTTGAGAATACTTAATTGTGCTCATGAGCAACCTATACATTGAAGAGTCATTCAAACAGAACAAGGGGCAATGAATGGTTTAAAATCAGGGAAGGTGTATGTCAGAGTTGTATTTTATTCAAAGCTAGATGAAGTTCTGGTGTGGTTGTTGTTGTTAAGTACTGTGGAGTCGGTTCCGACTCATAGTGACTCTGCACAGGGTTTCTGAGGCTGTAAATCTTTACAGGAGCAGAACGCCTCATCTTTCTCCCACTGAACCGCTGGTGGTTTCGAACTTCTGACCTTGAGGTTCGCAGCCCAACTCTTAACCACAACTGCTAACCACAGGGTCGGTTATTTCAAACCTACCAGTCACTCCTTGGAAACCCTAAACACGATTGCTATGAGTCAGAATTGACTTGATAATACTTAGCATCTAAATGTAAATACTTAGGAGTTTAACGTTGAAATCTAAGCACCATGAGTTGGGATTCACTTAGTGACAACAGGCTTGGTTTTGGAGTTTGTGTATCTTTGAATAAAAGCAAAAAGGCTAGTTAGACAGCACTCATGCATTTAGAGAAATCAGATTGTGGTAGAAAAAAAAGAAAAATTAATATTGCAAAGTATCTTGTATTGGCTTATTTCATGGCCTTCACTTTTGTGCTTACAATTGTGTACTAATTTGTCTATCAAAACCAAACCCCATGATCTTGAATTGCTCCAACCCATAGAGACTATAGGAAAGCATAGAATCGCACTGTAGGGTTTCCTGGATTGTAATTCTTTACCCTAATAGTAGCTGGTAGAATGGAACTGCTGACCTTTCAGTTAATAGTCAAGTGCTTAACCACTGCACCATCAGAGCCTAACAGAATTATACAGATTACATTGAGTCCCAAATGATAATTTTGCCCACACAATTGAAATAAAATAATGGTAAGTCTGAGTAGTTATTTCTGAAGTATTGTACTTTTCAAACAAATTCTGAGGGGAAAATTCTTACAAAGAAATATGTTGAACTCTTTAAAGCCCCAGAACATTTCTTAATTAAAATGTCATTGCTGAAAAATTCAATTATGCTCTACTGTTTACTCAGTTGGCTATATTGACATATAGAGATGTATTTCAATTTGATGGCAATGTTGAATGGTATAGAATTCTAATATGCAGAACTTATTAGTGATTATGGAAAATAACTAAGAGGTAGATCAGTAAAGGTCTAACTAGTCTAGGTCAGAGTCAACAATGTTAAGTGAGAAAAAGTGAAAAACATAAAGTAGTCACTTAGTGCTGCCATCACAGAAATAATCCAAGTGGATGGCTTTAAAGAAGAGAAATTTATTTCCCAAAGTTCAGGAGGCTGGAAGTCTAAACTCAGGGTGTAACCCTAGGGGGAGATCCTTCTTTGTCCATTCAACTACTGGTAACCTTTCGAGTTTCTGAACTAGCAGATTCATCTACCTCCCTTGTTGTCTAACAGTATCTTCCCTACTATGTGCTTGTGTGCAGTTCTAAACTGCTTTTTTAATATAACTCACTAGTGAACAGGATTAGGATACACCCTATATTGGTGGTTGTTGCTGTTGTTGTTGTTGTTGAGTGCTGTGGAGTTGGTTCTGACTCATAGAGACTCTGTATAGAATTTATGATGCTTTACATCTTTACAGAATCAGAAAATTTTATCTTT
>NW_006408978.1:986406-1005943 GCF_000296735.1 Chrysochloris asiatica
TAGATATTTTATTGTTGTTAAGTGCTATTGAATCGACTCAGACTTATAGCAACCCTGCATAGGGTTTTTGATGTGCATGGTGGATTTGAACTGCTGACCTTGTGGTTCAGTCTATTGCTGATTCTACAACACCACACCAGGAGTCCACAGTTCAATCCATAATAGGTCTTTATTACACATATTATTGAAACAACAATGACCTGCACATTTATAGTTAAACCCATCACTGTAACTGTTATTGTTCTTAAGTGCCATGGAGTCAGTTCTGTTTCATAGTGACCCTGCATAGAGTTTCTGAGGGGCAGCTGGCGGATTTGAACCACCAGCCTTGCAGTTAGCAGTCCAGTGTTTATCCTACATGAGCACACCAGAGCTACATCACTATGACCAGTGGAATGAAATGAACTGAAAGGATTAACCACAGCAGTCAGCCTTTATGAGATCATATGAGTCCACAGATGTGGACTCAAACAAAAAAACAAAAAGGAAGAGAAAGGAAAAAGACAAAAGAAAAGGCAGCAAACGTATGCACAATAGAAATTTCTACCAGGGAACCAATTAATCTGGGTTTTAAATAAATTCTGCCAACTGGTTTTGCAGCTTTGGTTGAAAAAAAAAAAATCACTTCCACTGCTAAAACGAGTATATTTGACAAAACAATCTGATTTCTAAGATCCAGTTCAAATCTTAAATCCTCTAAGTTGGTATATGTAAAATATCTTGACCCTGAGCTACTGGCTTTCAATCTTATTTTTTCAGGAGTATTTAAAGGAATAAATCTGATTTATGGTTTTTGGTAAAATTGTCAAAGTGAATTAGAAGAATGTTTCCACTTTCCTTTGATAAGACAGGCACCTCCGGTCTTTTTATCATGTACGGATAGAACAAGCCGGCATCCCTGGGTGACGGATAAACCAGAGCAATTGCTCTGACTTGTGTGAGAATGGATTTTCTTACATTTGTTTTAAGAATTCCTAGAATGAATTACTTTTCTACCACAATTCTATTGCATTCACAAAGCGTTAGGTGACATTGCAAAAGTAAATTTATTGATACTCTCAATTTTAATTAGTTTTTTTTCTCATATTTTCTCTGAAAAGTTAATCCCCCTATTAATGAAATTTGTAAAATATAAGCAAATCTTACATGACACTTTTATCACCTGTTCATTTGAGATCAAAAGTCTAACTGTACAGCCTTGTAAAATTATTCCAAATTTTAAGTGCATATTAAAATGGCCATTTTTATCTCAGATCAATGGTTGAGCTTTCATTTATTTGAGCAAAAATAAAACATGCAGATAATGGTTCTGTACTATATTTCAACGTGTTTTATTATGATAGTGATTTTATCATTGTTTGAACTATAGTAGGAAGCAGATTCTTAACTTGGAAACTTAATAGGTCTAAACTTTCCATCAGAAAACAATCTATCTCATAACTTCTCCATCATAAAAAAGGTAAGCACTCTGATATCTCTCCCAAGTTTTAAGGGGTAAAACAGTACCACTGTTGCATTCTGGTGACTATAAAACTCTAATGCATGTGCCTAAGTTGCCATGTTAACAGTGTTATTACTTCAGCTCAGTGATAAAGACAATATTTGTACTCTAATCTCTCTTCCGAAAATTTCAACAATATCCCTTACATTGAAGACCTGAAATGGCATTTTTGGCTCTGTGAACAGAGCAGTCAGATCCTCCGTTTAATTTGGATACCCCCATTTAAATTGTTTCAGCTTTCTTCTTTATTTATGATCAAAGTATAGACTCACTTTGTAGCATTTTGCTGACAATTTACAACCATCTTATAAATGTCCCTTGTCCAGTGATTTATGGTGGGCCCCCTACTGGCTGTTCATGACCTCTTTCTCTCAGGTCCTCTACTCATTGCTCATCTCAGGCAAGCAGTTGAAATTCATTAGCTTAGGTACCTGTTGAAAAAGGCAAGCCAGAGCTTAAACAATGTCTGCATTATTTCCAGGCTCTGGATGCCAACCTATCCAAGGAATGGGGAAAACAAAACAATAAACGATTTTGTCTAAGAAAGGTTTAGAATGTGACTGAACTTTGTTGAGAAGTCTAGGTAAGATTCATCAGAGGAAAATTAAAAGTTATAACAAGTGTGGATAATGAAATTAATTGAGAAAAAAAACAGTCAAACTGTCAAGAGCAGAACCTTAAGAAAAGCAGCTTCGAAAGGTCAATACTCAGCGTGCTGTAATCTTTACCATCTGTGTTCAGACTGGTAAGAATCTGGGATTGTCATATACAGTCTTTTCTCTGGAAATAACAGACAAGGGAAAAAAAAAGGCTTGCCCAATGGGGCGCCTGGATGGACTCAGCTGAATAGAAAAACGAAAACACTATATGCTATAAACTTAGGATGACCCTTAATTTTCCTTCTCCTTGACCTACATGGGTCCACAGATAGTTTCAGAAAAGAAAACTGTGCTGTGGCGAATTGAAATAATTCCTTCCACAATGAAATGTAGTGCTATATTTACAAGGTGGAACAATAGGTATTTCAACTCAATGCAAGCTCTCTCCATAGTCAGGCTGGGCATTCGGATCCACTATTGTCCTAATAGTAAATTAAGAACAAATGAATGGAGACATTAACTTGGTTTCCCTTTGCCTTTGCTTGTGATAGGTATGTTAGACATCTACAGTGTTGTGGCCCAAGTTTCTTCTGTTAAGGCAATACATGAAGATCTGATGATTTACATGAAATATTCCAAATGTCATTAGTACTGAAAATGAGAACCCAATACACTTTCATTTCTATGAATGTGTCGTGTTTATGCACAAAATGAAAACAATTGATTGGAAAAGAAAATATAAAACCATGCTTTCATATTAGCGGTTCCTGGTGTGGCACTGTAGGAAAAGCATTGAAATGCTACTTCAAGGTTCATGGTTCAAATCTCCCAGCCACTCCTTGTAAATCTTATACAGGGTTACTCTGAATCAAGAGCTAACTGGATGGCACTCAACAACAAAAGCAAACATATTATATGTTTGCATGTATTGCATAATAGATTATATATTATTATTTTTTGGAGAAATTATATATAATCTCTTTAATGATGTTCATGAGAGGTTACATACACTGATTAATTCAAGAAAGGGTTCAATACTCTCTGGTTTGTTTTCCATCATGATATATACAAAGTCAAATTCTTTTCATGCTTCCTGTATTGTTTTTGGAATACCAATTTTAATTTTTATTGAGATTTTCCATTCTAATTAATTCTAACTTTTCCTGTAGAACTGCCTCTATCAATGCTTTACCTCATCCTAAGAGTTAAAACATTTTGTGCATGCTACTTCATTTTCACTCACACTCTCCTAGAGATCCCTGTGTTCCCAGTGACATGTGATGCAGAAAGAATATTACATAATAGAATGTCATCCTTGTTTTCGCCAAGACAGAGGTGGCAGATTTTACAGAGTATGCTGACATCTCAACTTCATAGATAAAGCCAGAGGTTAACAAATTTAGTTTTTCTCTTCTGTGAAGTCCTTGCTTTGTTTTAGAAACACAAATAGGAGGCTAGTCGCTGCAACATTTGTCATTGCTTGTACGGCCTCCCAGGAAAATAGAATCCATCAAAACTCTTCAACATAAAAAATAGTAACACTCTCCAAATGCTGGTTAATAAAATGTTCTGCCTGTTTAGGAGAAAGAGCTATTTTATTTGTATTCATTAGGGTGACCTAACCACTCACGTGCACAGTCTCTTTTATACCTCTCCTGTGTGATGTAATGACTTGAACACATGACAAGAAAGTATACAGATTGCACTGTTGTCTCTCTCTGAGCATTTAAACCACAGATACCCTTTGTTTCGCCCTCCCCTCCCACCCTCCTTTTGGGTTTCTTTCTCTCCTTTCCTTCTTTGCCTCCTCCTCTGCTTGCCTGCAACAACTTCCCAAATAAGCCTTTCTCTTTTATATTTCTAAGGCACCTTTTTTTCTTAAAGTCCCTATGAGATTTCATGAGTGGGTTAAGGTTTAGTGTTGTTTTTCATCATGAAATACATATTACTCAGCTCAACTGAATTGTACTGACCTCGTGACCTTTTTCTTTGAGACAGACTCATTGTTTTATAAATAATAAGTAAAGAGCAAATGCTCCAAGTGATTCAAACTGTAGACCCAGAATGAAGAGCTGGTTCTAGGAAGAGAAGTAAAAACTCTACCTAACCATAGACGGCTGAATCAACATGTCTTTCCCTTAGTTTTAGGGAAAGGAATGTCACCATTAACAAATGATGGATGCTGCTCTGAGCCTCTTATGTTGAATATCATGTGTTACTGTCGGTCACTGTTCCATCCACAGGGCAATAACTCTCCACAGTAACTGCCAACTCGAGTCAATATATTTGCATCATTCTACTTAGGAGGTTTATGAAATGCAAATGAAAATTCTACTAATAATGCTTCTTATCTAATTAGTTCTGCTTGATGGATATTCTTTTTCTTCTACAAAGCTTTCAAAAGAAGAATTCCAAATCCAAACCTAAACTGTCCATCTGATCCATTCTCTTTCTGTATTGCTGGCCCATTGCTTTGAAGCTGTTCCCCCCGCAGATAGGAGTCGTGACACGCATGAGAAATGAAAGTCTTTCTTGAAAGACTGCGTACTGAACAGAAATCTTTCATTCAGCATGCTATTTAAACACCTCAAGAAAAGTCCTCAGATGCACAGCATATTTTTAGCTTAGTTTACAAAAGCATATTTGGGGACTAGAAGTCAGAGCCACACCCTCTGGATGGATACTTTTCTCTGTTACAATATTGGACGTGCATGTGTGCCTACTCAGTCTCCTTTGATTTGAGAGGACACTGCTTGCTTGCTTGCTGCATTGTCCTTCTGTATCACGTGGTAGACTGGCAACCCAGCTTAGAACACCTATCCCTCTCAGCTACTGCTCAGGCAGTGGAAGCACCTGCACAGAGAGTTTCTGAGACCAGTATCCAGAACCTCTCTTCCCCTCCAGAAAGGTGACTCTTGCTCACCAAATTTCTAATCTCTCTCTACAATTTTGGACCTCAGGCAACAGTCTCAGACCAGATTGTCAAGGAGGCATGACAGTTGGGTGTCACTTGTAGAACCTACGTTTCCAAGAATGGGGAGGATGTGTTCTTGGGAACAGCATGAGGCACATAGAGCCTTTTATAAAACACACCATTTCTTTACTGATAATGTGGCAGTCTTAACAAGATTGATTTCTTCAGGATTAAAGACATGCCATTCTTTTTTTTTTCAACCCCTTTATAACTGCAAATTTTATATGAATCCAGAAATAAATTCTGCATAAAATAAATTTTGCATAAAAGAAAATGCTCTAGTTAAGCAAACCAGAATATTTTGGGTTTTGCTAGATCTCTCCATCCCCCAACTCCTTGTATTTTATCAACATGGGTCCCAAGATCATTCTATTCAACTTAGGCTATTTCTTGGGATGAGGGGAGGTAGTGCACAGAGGGAAGCTTGAAACTTACAAAATTACAACATTGAATCATTGACTACAGAAGTGTCCCCTCAGGTTTAATTGTTCCCTGTAAAATACTCTTACGGTATCAAGACTTTGTGGCTGTTGATTTTAAGTGTCATCAAGTTAATTCTGACTCATTACGACCCTGTATAGGGTTCCCAAGTAGGAGAGAATCCTTATTTCAAATAATATGGCCAGAGAGATGGGTGGATGTTGGATGGATGGGTGGAGAGCTGAAAGTAGGTATGTGTTAATGCAGGGGGAGAATAAGAATGGATCATTTTGGAATACTGAGTAGACTAGATTGTATTCCCACAATAAAAGGTAGCACTGATATGCTAGCAAAAATGTCACATAATCTTGGGTCCTTAAATAAAAGAGTTTGGTTTTAGAAAAAAAGTCAGAAAGATTCACAGACATAGAATCAGGAATACATTTTATCTACTTCCCAACTTTGCTGTGAGATGAGTCTGTCACAACCAATTTCTTTCTTGACTTGCTATCGTATAGATGCAGCCACTGCTGAAAATAAGGGTGGACCCATTTTGGGCATTAAGATACTGCCACCCACAGCCATATGTGCTCACTTGTCTCTTGCCAAAACATGCCTTCTGAATTGTGTAGGCTTGCACTAAGAGGAAAACCAGACAGCATGTTCAATGGGAAGCAGAGAACTATGCCTGAACTCATACGTCTGACTTCCCATAGGAAATTTGGGTTTCTGCTTTCAAGTTAACCTTTGAAGATATGCTCAGAGGCTCAGAGATTATGAATATCAATTTAAAACCCCCACCATAATTGCTTTTGTAGTTGAGATTCTGGCTTTCTGTTGGGAAATTTCCAACTATGCCAGTTAGCAGAGTAATAGGAACTACACATTTATAGGGCACACAGGTCTAGATAGTGTTCCAGTGTTAGGGAAGGAAACACACAACAAAAACAAAATCAGAAGACCCCACTTAAGCCCTCAGAGTAAATATTAACAAAGGAACAAAGGATAGACTATATTTTTCTAAAGCATCTGTGTAAACCTTTTTTTTCTTTTTTTTTTTTTTGTCCTCTTTTGCCAGAAACCATAGTGTTTATATGCATGTTTTACTGGAAATCTGCTGTTTCTCACAATATTTCCTGTACAACTGTCTTTGTAAAACTACATCTGGAAATGACAAGCACACTGTTGTAAATCTGGAAGTCAGTGTGGTGTAATAGTTTGCAGTTACAGTATGACTGTTGTGTGCCAAACCCCAGGGTTACAAAGACAGAGGGCAACTGTAGCTACTGAAATTGATGGTGCTTTTGTTTTTGTTGTTGCTATTGTTGGCTTGGGAGTATATTTCAATAGAAGAGAGTTATAATGTCTGTTAAACTAACAAATGGATTATGGTAGCATTTAACTTACAATTAAATCATTTATTTCAGAGACTATGACAGCCAGCTTGGGTTGACTACACATGTGGCATTGTAGGATAAGCACTGGACCAAAAGGTAGGGCTAAACTACAAAGTCGGCAGTTCAAACTCACCAGCCACTCCTTAGAAATCCCCCACAGGGTCACTATGAGTCGGAACCGACTTAATAGCCCTTAACAACAACAACAACAATTTGTTGAATGAAATGAAAGCAAGTAGAAATCCACTAAACTGTAACCTTCTATAGTTAGGCTGCATTTTGTTGCGGCTAAGATCCATCGAGTCAGCTCTGACCCATAGCAACCCTGTGTAGGGTTTCTGAGTAGTGGCTGGTGTACTCGAACCGCTAACCTTGTCATTCAAACTGACTTTTCAGTCCTGCGCACGAACTCACAGCACCATCTTTGTTGTTGTTGTTGTTGTTGTTAGGTATCATCGAATCTGTACTGACTCATAGTGACCCTATGCACAACAGAACAAAACACTGCCCAATCCTAGGTTAACCTCACAATTGTTGCCACGCTTGAGCCCATTGATGTGCTACTTTGCCAATCCATCTCGCTAAGGTGTCTTCCACCTTTCCTCTGACCCTCCACCCTAATAAACATGATATCCTTTTCCAGGGACTGGTCCCTCCTGACAATATGTCTGAAGTATGAGACACAAAGTTTGGCCATCCTGGCCTCCAAGGAGCACTCTGGCTCCACTTCTTCCAACACAGATCTGTTGGTTCTTTTGACAGCCCAGGCACTTTCAATATTCTCCTCCAAAACCGTAACTCAAAAGCATCAATTCTTCTACAGTCTTCCTTATTCACTGTCCAGCTTTCACATGCATATGAGGTTATTGAAAATATCATGGCTTGGGTCAGGCACACCTTAGTCTTCAAGCTGACATCTCTGCTCTTCAATACTTAAAAAAGGTCTTGTGCAGCAGATTTGCCTAATGCAACATGTCATTTGATTGTTTGACTGCTGCTTCCATGTGTGTTGATAGTTGATCCAAGAAGAATGAAGTCCTTGACAACATCAATCTTTTATCTGTTGATAAGAATGTTGTTTATTGGTCCAGTAGAGAGTATTTTTGTTTTCTTTACATTGAGATGTAATCCATACCGAAGGTTGTGTTCTTTGATCTTCGTCAGTAAATGTTTTAAGTCCTCTTCACTTTCAGCAAGCAAGTGAATATCATCTGCATATCACAGGTTGTTAATGAGTCTTCCTCCAATCCTGATGTTACATTTTTCTTCATAGAACCCAGCTTCTCAGATCATTTGTTCAGCATACAGGTTGAATAATTATGGTGAAAGAATACAACCCTGTTGCACACATTTCTTAATTTTAAACTATTCAATGTTACCATTTTTTTTTGAACAACTGCCTCTTGGTCCATGTACAGATTCCTCATGAGCACAATTAAGTGTTCCGGAATACTCATACTTCACAATGTTGTCCACAGCTTGTCATGATCCACACGATTGAAAGCCTTTGGGTAGTCAAATCAATAAAGCACAGGTAAACATCTTTCTGGTGTTCTCTGCTTTCAGCCAAGATCCATCTAAACCAGACATCTCCCTGAATAATGAACTTGCCTCCCCAAAAGCCACAAATGTCATCCTCAAATATCAGTTTGAACATCTCAACAGTTGTCACAACTGAATGATAGATGTGATGAAAATGGGTCCCAGACACAGCAACTGATGTGCTAAGCCTCAAACTGGCCCTATGAGTTGACCTTGTTATTTTATTTTATTTTTTTAATTTTCTTGCGGAATCAAAGCATGATTTGTCACTTGGGAAGTTCAATAAACCCCATTTGGATATAAAAGCCACCAGATAGAAAGACAGTTAAGAGTAAAATAAGTTCATGAATAGTCAACAGAATGTAAAACTTGGATCCTGAAAGGAAGGAGAAGAGCAAAGGGAGAAAGCAAAAGGGAAATGAAAAGGTTTATAGTTATTCATAGAACAATTTGGAATTGCTGTTGTTATTGATCCTGGAGTTGGTTCTGACTCATAGCATCCTCTATAGCATTTCCAAGGAGCAACTGGTGGGCTTGAAACACTGACCTTGTGGTTAGCTATCCTGTGCTTATCTCACAGCAAAATACTACCAGTTGAGTATTATTGTATTTAAATACAATGGACTCTGTTTGTAACATACACTGATCTGAGCATTGTTTATCTTTTATAATGGCTTAGCCTACGTTTTTGAACAGATCTCCATCTGTGAAATAACTACTATATCTTATCTCATCCTTTATTTATCTCCACACTGTTTCTAATACGCTATTTCTTCATTCTTCCCTCTCTGAGCAGAAGAGGAGGCCATCTCTATTGGGTTAAATTCTGTGCCTATCTCCTCTACCCACTTCATTCCCACTTTTAAAAGGATGTTTGTTCTCCATTATTCCTTCTTCTTCTTCCATCTTCAATGTTTGAATTTCTTCTCTAAAGGCTACTTCCCTTTGCTTTCCATCATATACAAATCTCTACTATATGAAATAATTTTTGAAATTAACTCACCTTTTCAAATAACTGCTCATCTAAGAGCTAGAAGAGATGGAATAAAGTCTGTGATTCACTGGCATCCTCATTTTCTAGAAAACGCCCAGTCACCATTGTTGTTGTGAAGTGCCATCGAGTCGATTCCAACCCATAGCAACCGTGTATAGGGTTTCCAAGGCACAGCTGGTGAGCTTGAACCACCGACGTTGCAGTTCAAACGACTTTGCAATCTGACACATTCGCCCACAGTGCCACACCCGGACTCCGCCCAGTCACCATAGGTGTTCAATAATCACTTTTCAATCAATGAATATATGCAATGAATGAGTAAATAAATAATAAATGCATTTATACTAGTTGAAGGAGCTCTGGTAGCGTAGTGGTTATGAATTGAGCTGTGAACCTCAAGGTCAGCAGTTCGAAACTACCAGCTGCTCTGCGGGAGAAAGAGGAGGCTTTCTGCTCCTGTAAAGATTTGCAGCCTCGGAAACCCTGTGCAGGGTCGCTATGGGTCAGAACCGACTCGACGGCACTTAACAACAACAACAACAATACTAGCTGCTTAACTTTCTCATGGGCATGTGGAGATCATCTTATGACACAGACAGCATTATACTTCAAGATGGAGCTTGACATGAACATGACACCATTTGTCTTCAGTTTGTCATTCCCTGCGAAGTAAACCACGTGATTGTCAGATTCAAAATGGCCAATACCAGTCCATTTAGCTCATTCATACCTAGGATATCGATCTTTATGCACTCCATTTCATTTTTGAAAACTTCCAATTTTCTTAGATTCAGACTTTGTACAATCCATGTTCCGAATATTAAGCTGTTTCTCTTCATTTTCAGTTATACTCCATCAGTAAATGGAGGTCCAAACAGTTTACTCCATTTGCCAGATCACAGTTAACTCTACTTTGAGAAGACAGTTCTTCCTCAGTCATATTTTGAGTGCCTTCAACCACGAGGGCCTCATATTCTGGCACTATATCTGACAGTATTCTGATGCTGTTTGTCATGTTTCAATATTCAATATTCAGGTGGTATCTGACAATGTTCTGCTGATATTCATAAGGTTTTCAGTGGCTAAACATTTGGATGTAGTCTGCCTCTCCTTCTTCCTAGTCTGTCTTCAGGAAGCTCAGCTGACATCTGTCCACCATAGGTGTACCTGCTGATATCTAAAACACTGGTGAAATAGCTTCCAGTCTCACAATAACACACAAGCCACCCCAGTACCACCAACTGACAGATGAGTGATGGGACACCAGATTAATTATTCAAACTCTTCTCATGTTTCTTTTTCTTCTTCACTGTTTCTGACTTGTCCAAATGACCCTTTTTCCCCTTGATTTTAGCTCTTCTACGGGCTGTAGTTAGACTTGTCTTACATCATATATTGGTGATATAACGGTCTTTCCTTCCTGAAAATAAGGACAAGAGAGAGGAGAGAAAGAAAGAGAGGGAAATGGAAAGGTTCGCCTAGAAACATAGGGTTGGAAAACAATTCTTCAAGAGACCCCAATAGCGTCGTTCTCTCTTTCCACTTCCACTTTGTTTCTCAAATTGTGATCCTAAGACAATCTCTATCAGAATTATTGAAAATATTGTCACTCAGGCCCTACATTAGATCTACTGAGACAAAATTTCAGAAATGGGACTGGAAAAATGTGTCCTGTTAAAACCCACTCAGATGATTCTGATTTACAACTAGAGTTGGAGACCTATGAATTAAATAAGACTATATATTTTAATTGTGGGCCATTGAATTGATTTCTGACTCATAATGTCTCCCATGTAATGGAATGAAAGGGTTCTATAGAGTTTCCTTTTCTGATATCTTTATGCGAGACCACCAGAGCCACTGGATGGGTTTCAACTGCCAATCTTTTGGTTAGCAATAGAGCACATGAAATTTGGTTAAGGAGCCCAACTAGGATTCCTCATAAGACTTTATAGCAAAAGTCTACTGCCATAGACTCAATTCTGACTCATGATGACCCTGTATAGGGCTTATTAGGCTATAAATATTCATGGGAGAAGAAAGCCTCTTTTTCCTCCCATAGAGTGATTGGTGGGCTTGAACTGATGATCTTGCAGTTGGCCACCCAGTGTATCTCCTACAATGACAGCAAGGTACATTTCAACACTTCTTCTTTTTCAAATGCTATGCCTGATGCTATGGTATCACAGATGATTTGGGGCTTGAATATTTGCAGAGAGGTTGGTGGTTAAAATCCACCCAGCGATGTCTTACAAGACAGGTATGGTGATCTATATCCAAGACATCACAGCCTTGGACACCCTATAGATCAGTTCTAGTCTGCACACGTGAGGGCACTTTGAACTGGGGTGGACTCAGTGGCAACTAACAAGAACACCCTTAAAACAGCATATTGCCATCATATGCATTTATCATTAATTGTTTAAAGCTTTAAAGAGGGCTTTTGGAAAAGATTTAGTATTTAGTTGTGGTATTTTCCCCTCCTGGTCTTGCTGTACCATATCTCCTATTCATGGTAAAAGGAAATATTGTCACCAAATCAAGGTAAAGCTTCTTGTTATTGTTGTTGCTGTTAAGTGCCATCGAGTCTTTTCTGACTCACAGAGACCCTGTCTAGGGTTGCTAAGGAAAGACTAGTGAGTTTGAACCACGAACCTTGTGATTCAAACTGACCTTGTGGTCCACAGCTTTATCCCACAGTGTCACACCAGGACTTCAGCCTCCTAAACTACACATTGCTCAAGATCCCATAGATCCATTTAAGCTAAGTACCACTGAGTCGGTTCCAACCCAGAGTGACCCTGTATAAGGTTTCTGAGGAGATGCTGGTGAGCTTGAACCACCAGCCTTGAGGTCTTTAAAGCAGATGGAAGAACACACACTTTTATATCTTCATGCCGCTAGTTCTTATTGGATTGTGTTAGGTTCTTGTTTTTGTTTTGTTTTTCATTTGATTTATGACTTTTGTTTAAAAGCCTGCTTTTAAAGTCTTTCTTTAAAAGACTCCTCACTGATATCTGGCATGATAACCCAAAAGTAATCTCACTGCCATAGAGCCAACTGTAACTCTTAGCAATCCCAGAGGGTAGAGGAGAACTGCTCCTTAGGGTTTCTAACACTCTATCTTTACAAAAGCCAACAGCCTCAACTTTTTCCTGCCTAGTGGCTGGTGAGTTTGACATTAGCAGTCCAATGCTTAACCCACAGCACCACCAGTGTTCCTTGTTGTTCTTGCTAATTGCCGTCAGGTCAGTTTCTACTCATAGGACCCTGTATAGGGTTTGCAAGGAACAGTTGGTGGGTTTGAACTGCTGACCTTGTGGTTCAAAGTCCAGTGCTGATCCTACAGCACCACACTTAACTGGCATGACATCAGACCATAAAAATCTGAAATCATACACATATCAGAGCGTTGACTGCCCTTATCACCATCAGAGTCCTAATATTCCCTAATACTTCTTCCTAATAGTCCCAGGGTGACATAAACTGTTACGAGCTTCAGCTGCTAACCGAAAAGTTGATGGTTTGAGTCCACCAAGAGTTACCTTGAAAGAAAAGCTTAGCAATGGATTTCAACAAAACCAATGATTGCAAGTCCTAGGGAGCACGGCTGTATTGTGACATATTGAGGCACCGTGAGTCAGAGGTGACTTGACAGCCTCTGATTCTTGTACAACCTGGTCTTAGTTATCGGTAACTGCTCTCATAGATGGAGATTTGTCAAAGCCCTTGTGGTGCAGTGGCTAAACACCTGACTGCTAACCAAAAGAGCAGCCATTCAGACTTCCAGCCTCTCTTCAGAACAAAGATGTGTCATTCTGGTCCCATAAAGATTGACAGCCTTAGAAACCTTATGGGGCAGTCCTACTCTTTCCTGTAGGGTCATTATGAGTTGGAATCTACTTAAAGGTAGACTGGATGGTTGTTGTTGCTGTTGTTGTTGTTGTTGTTGTTGTTGTTGTTGTTGTTGTTAGGTGCCATCGAGTCAGTACCAACTCATAGTGACCTTACACACAGCAGAATGAAACACTGCCTGATCCTGGGTCAACATCACTACTGTTGCCACACTTGAGCCCACTGATGCTGCCACTTGGTGAATCCATCTCATTGGGGGTCTTCCTCTTTTTCTCTGACCCTCCACCTTACCAAACATGATATCCTTCTCGAGCGACAATATGTCCAAAGTATGAGAGACAAAGTTTGGCCATCTTGGTCTCCAAGGAGCACTCTGACTTCACTTCTTCCAACACAGATCTGTTGGTTCTTTTGGCAGCCCATGGCACTTTCAATATTCTCCTCCAACACCATAACTCAAAGGCATCAATTCTTCTACGATCTTCCTTATTCACTGTCCAGCTTTCACATGCATATGAGGTTATTGAAAATACCATGGCTTGGGTCAGGTGCACCTTACTCCTCATGCTGACATCTTTGCTCTTCAAAACTTTAAAAAGATCTGGCGCAGCAGATTTGCCTAATGCAATATGTCATTTGATTTCTTGACTGCTGCTTCCATGAGTGTTCATAGTTGATCCAAGAAGAATTAAGTCCTTGACAACCTCAATCTTCTCTCCGTTGGTAAAAATGTTTGTTATTGGTCCAGTGGTGAGGATTTTTGTTTCATTTATATTGAGATGAAATCTATACCAAAAACCATGCTCTTTGATTTTCATCAATAAATGTTTTAAGTCCTCTTCACTTTCAGTAAGCAAGGTTGTATCATCTGCACACGGCAGGTGGTTAATGAGCCTTCCTCCAATATTGATGCCACACTTTTCTTCATAAAACTTAGCTTCTCATATTATTTGCTCAGCATACAGGTTGAATAAGTATGGTGAAAGAATACAACCCTGTCACACACCTTTCTTAATTTTAAACCATTCAGTGTTCCCATGTTCTACTCGAACAATTGCCTCTTGGTCCTTGCACAGATTTCTCATGAGCACAATTAGTGTTCTGGAATACTCATACTTCACAATGTTATCCATAGCTTGTCATGATCCACATAATCAAAAGCCTTTGCGTAGTCAATAAAACATAAGTAAACATCTTTCTGATATTCTCTGCTTTCAGCCGAGATCCCTCAGACATCAACAATGATATCCCTCATTCCATGGCCTCTTTTGGATCTGGGTTGAACCTCTGGAATTTCTCTGTCAATGCATGCTTACAGCAATTTCTGTATTACCTCTAGTAAAACTTTACTCACATAGGATATCAAAGATACTGTCCAATGATTTCCACATTCTGTTGCATCACCTATCTTTGGAATGGGCACAAATACTGACCTTTTCCATTCAGTCAGCCAGATAATTCTCTTCCAAATTTCTTGGCCCAGATGAGTGAGTGCCTCCTGTACAGCCTCATTTTCCTGAAAGATTTTCATTTTTATTCCATCAATTCCTGGTGCCTGTTTTTTTTTTTTCCAATTCCTTCAACGCACCTTGGACTTCCTCCTTCAATATCATTGGATCTTGATCATATGCTACTTCTTAAAATGGTTGATTACTTTAACAAACAAATTTTTTTTTCTCTCAGTTTCCAAAACTTAAACCTAATGGCATTGAGTTAAGCCTGACTCATAGTGGCCCTATATAGGGTTTCCAAGGTTATTAATTATAATGGGAGCAGAAAGCCTCATCTTTGTCATACAAATGGCTATTGGGTTTGAACTGTCACTCTTGGGTTAAGTAGTCCAGTGTGTATACTACAGAGCTACCAAGGCACTGTTATTGTTGTTGTTAAGTGCCTTCAAGTCAGTTCCGACTCATAACAACTCTATATAGGGTTTCTGAGGAGCATCTGGTGAGCTTGAACCACCAGCTTTGCAGTTTAAACTGACCTTGCAGTCCAGTGCATTCCTGCAGTGCCACACCAGGAACTATTTAGGACACTAGAAATTTGAGACACCAGCTCAAGCAGGAACCTTTCTCTCTGTGTTGGCTTTGGGGAAATTCGTTATCTTTTTGTTAACTTCTATTTCTTGGAGATGATGGTAATGTCATGTCGCTTGACATCTAAATTCTCCATCTCTGCTTGCCCACTTTTCTGTCTCAAAAAGAGATGACTTAATACAGCCCACACAAATATACGGACTCATAACATAATAAAGAAATGGGTCTCTATCCATAGATAATGTTGTTACTGTTAAGTGCCATTGAGTCGGTTCTAACTCATAGCGACCCTGTATAGGGTTTCCTATGAGCAACTGGTGAGCTTGACCCACCGACCCTGCACTTCAAACCTACCTTGCAGTCCAGTGCATTAACCCAGAGCACCATGCCAGGACTCCAGCCATAGATACAGAAAGTTAGAATTTGTAATACAGTTTTTCTGGGGTGACAGAACTCAATCATGACAAACTTTGAGTACTGATGATTAGCTTTCACTTGAGTATCTCTGAAATGTGAAAGTTCTTACCTATGATGACAGAATTTGATCACTCTTTCAATTTGCATAAAGCCTAAAACTGTTTTCATGGCCATTTTTACTTCTTTTTCTCTATCTTGTTTGGAAGTAGTTTGCTGATGGTGCTCTTCTTAATTATAATATTTGGAAACATAAGGAAAATCCTAGTGAAGACATCAAACTCAGAACATCATCACCCAGAGGTGATGTTAGCAATGTTACCGTGTCCCCCTGTCCTATCCCTTCTCCAGTACACACAGCTGACATCATACTGTGTACTTTTCACTTCTGTCTTGCTTACTCGTTTCTCTCAGTATTTCATTATGTGTGTTTCTCATTTCATTAAAGACTCTTGATAAAGATCATATTAATAGCTAATGGCTGATAGATATTATACTCTAGGACAATCATGTAAATTACTTGACTATTTTCCTAATTGATGGCATTTAGGCTATTTCCAAGGATATGAATACCAAATATTTCAGAGATGGGCATGAAGGAACATATTGGTTTACACATTTTTAACTAATTTGTTTTCCTAGGACAGAATCGCTGAGTTACAGAATATAAGTAATTTGAAAGCATTCCATAGCTATGAATTTCTCATTTTCAGACCTGATTTTGATTTTAACTAGCTCCAAGTGTAATAATAATATTTCATTGTTGCTTTAAGTGCGATTGAGTCTCTCTGTAGTGAGTAGCTGTCTATGCGAGTTGTTAACTAAATGTGATTGTTGTTGTTGAGTACCATGGAGTAGGTTCCCAATTCATAGCGACCCTGTGTAGGGTTTCTGAGACTTTAAACCCTCCAGTAAGCAGCAAGTCTCATCTTTTTCCTGCAGATTGGCTGGCAGGCTCAAACGGTATATCTTGTGGTTTGCAGACCAGTGCTTATAGTATGGAGCCACCACACCCCCCCTAACTAAAGATTGTTGTTGTTAACTGTGGTTGAGTCGGATCCGACTCACAGTGACCCTGTATCGGGTTTCTGAGGAGCAGCCTGTAAGCTTGAACTAAAGACCTTATGGTTCAAAATGACTTTAGAGTCCAGTGCATTAACCCACATCATCACAGCAGGACTCCACAACTAAAGACAATGGGAAAAATTGACAGGACATTTCAAAGGGAAGCCTACTTTTCTAGAAAGTTCTATTTTGAGAAATTACTTTATTCTTGATTAAATTATGTATAAATCTTAAATCTGCTTTTCTCACCATAGGGACTATTCAGTCCTTTCAGCATTGCTCTAGAAATGTTTTAACGGTCCTTCTTACCTAGTTTCTCTTCAACCTCCTAAGTCAGTTTAGATTCTTCCGTTGTTAACTTTCATCTGTAATCAGAAACAAGGCACGCCTCTGTTTTCTAAACATTTTTAGGTTTTCAGTTCTCAGTCCTTTGTGTTCTTTTTATTCTTTGGCTGCCTAAATTCTCTCAGCAAGATGTGGCAGTCTGATTCAGCAAACATTTCCAGCCTTGGGAAATCTATGGGCTAGCTCTATTCTATCCTACAGGACTGCCATGAGTAAGGAATTCACCCAATGACAGTGGGGTTGGTTGGTTTTGGAAACTCTCCCAAACTACAACCGTTTTCAAGTATGGAATAGAACAGGATCATTTTAGTCTGATGTAGGTAAGGCCACAATGAGTTGGAACTGACTTTACAGCACCTAAGAACCACAAATTTCTCCCAACTCCTTTACTAACAGAGACTTCTGGATGATACTTGTTAATTCAGGTTAATTGTCTTATCCAGAATGCAGACTGAGACTTATACACTCAGAGAGCTTTCCAGCATCATAATTCCACAATGTTTATAGTGAAATTCCTTTAAACTATGTTGAAATGCCATTCACAAAGTTCCCAATCTAACATAACTGCCTATTTTTCGTCTCTTTCTAAAACAGGGACAAGTCCTTCAGCTGAAGCTTTATCTTGTTAGCAGACCATCCCTTCTGGAGTTAGGGTTGTATAAAGCACTAATGTTCCAAAGGAGCAGTATCTGCCACAGTGAACAGAGGATGGATGGTCTCGGCTGCTCTTTAACTTTGTTTTGTTTTTGTCTCTGTATTAGCAGCAGATGAGGCATTGGTAGTTCCATGGTGCACCTTTCACTTCCAGTGCCAGAGAAACTTCTATTTTTTGGTCAATGAGCTTCATAGGCAGCCATCATATGTCTGTTAGTAGCAGCTTGAATGTTGTTGCTGTGATGCTAAATGGATTTCAATGGAACTTACAAACTAAGACTAGGAAGAACAGCCTGGCAATCTATATCTGCAAAGCATCCCCCAAAAGCCCTATCACAATGGTCTGATCAGCAAAGGATCATGAAGAGGGTGCAGGACTGGGCAGATTTTCTTTCCATTGTGCCTGCGATCACCATATGTCGGGGGCCAACTGGAATTCCAGCAACATCAGCAACATTAGCAGCAGCATGATGTGGGAAGGGCAGGGTCCTAAGAAACCAAGTCCTTTAATTTTCAGATTGACAATGATCATTTTGCTACATTAAGCAATGTTTCTCAGGTAAGTCAGGGATTTGATAATAAGAGTCACCAGTGTTCTCCTGAAGGATGCTGCCCATCTTTCCTGTAAATGATAAACTGCTGGAATGTAAAGCGTTTATTTTTGACAAATGATTTTACTTGGTTTGGAAGCTATGATCTATGTTTCAGGTCAAAGGCAAGAAAATGCTTTCCCCTATCTGCTTCCTGTCTCCAAGCGATCAATCATTTCTAACCTCCAGGGAGTTGTAGCTCTTGGTTCTGTGGCCTGTTTTCCATTGGCTTCTATTATCATTTGCTAATTAGATTACAAACTAGTATTTACCTTACTCTGTGGCTTGGAGACCTTCCCCTGCAGTGTTTTTCTGTTAGCTTTGCAAATGCTGCAGTTCTTGCCTTGGCTTGGCCTATCTTGTTTGAGTGGGCAATCTGGGGAAGCCGGCAACTTTACATTCACATCTGATTTGTTATTGGGGGTGGGAAAAAAAAAAAAGTAAAAGTAGTCCTAATTTATATTCAGATGTGTATAAACTTTAAAGAGGTATCAAACCGCACTCAAACATACATCATTGAGTCCATTCTGATAGAGCAGGACAAGGTAGAATTATTTTTCACAGTTTCCTAGGCTGTAAAGCTTTATGGGAGAAGACAGCCTTATGTTTCTCCATCAGACTGACTGGTAGGCTTGAAACGCCAATCTTCTGTTTAGCAGCCCAAAACTTAACCCACTGCATCACCAGAGAATTTAGAGAATTCTTTATCCCTGGATTTCTTTAAAGGTCCCATTTTGCACTTGGGTTGTTGTTGTTTAGTGTTATTGAGTTGTTTAATGTTATTCCTACTCATAGCCACCATGTATTTAAAATCAACCTGTGGTCCAGGGTGTATCTGAGAGTGCCACAAATGTTGGCAGTATGAACCTACCCAAAGGAAGGTTCCTTTGTAAAAAAATTACAACCAAGAGAATCCAATGGAACTCATTTCTGCACCATGAGTTGGAATCCACTCTATGGTAAAATGTTTTTTTTTTATTTGATTTGAACTTCAGATTTAAAAATATAATTCTGGAGAACAAACAAGATGGCGGATCGGGAGGAAGTGCAGTAAAGGAGCTCCGCCAACAACAACACAGAATACCCAACCAAGCAGGCTCAGGGGATGGTCCCAGAACTCTGAACCATATATAAAGGAATATTTAGAA
>NW_006408978.1:1008383-1013480 GCF_000296735.1 Chrysochloris asiatica
TTTCCCTTGGTTCTGAGAAGATGCCTTGTGGGTGCAGCTCTGCGCATGTTTCTTGCATAAGCATCACACAAATGCTTTGTTTTTACCTCCTCCATCTGACTATGGCAGGGCACTTCATAGATGTAGAGCAGAATTAGATGGGACTTTGTGACTAGTTAGTTTTATTAATTGCTGTCAGTCAGCCCTTGACCCGTGGCATCCTCAGGTACCAAGGAATGAAACAAAGCCCAGTGCTTCTCCATCCCCAGGCTCAGTTACAGATGAGACCATTGTGATCCACAGGGTTTTTGCTGGCTGAGTTTTGGAAGTAGATCACTAGGCCTTTCTTCATAGTCTGTCTTTGGAAATCCCACTGACATCTAGTCAACATCCTAGTGACATGCAAACCTCCATTTAAAGATGAGTGTTGGTTGATTATTAGGGGCATTGGCTTCTAACAGAACTCGGTTCCCCCCAGGAAAGGCAAGAATGCTACCACTAAACTATTACTGCCCTAATCAGCCCAATATTTGTAGCTGTTGTTAACTGCCATCAAATAATCCGGATTCACAGCGACCCTGTACAGGGTTTCTGAGGAGCAGCTGGTGGGTTTGAACCTCTGACCTTGTGGTTAGCAGTCCAAGATTCTTGGTCCAATATTTTTATTTGTTATATGTTGTTGAGTTGGTTCCTACCCAAAGCCAGCCTGTTTCCAAGTTTTCCAAGAAGCATCTGGTGTGTTTGAACCACCAACCTTGCAGTTATTGACCTTGTGGTCAAGTGCTTATCCCACAGCACTATACCTACAGCACTAGAGAGAGAGATGCTATAAGTATAAATCTAGATATTTCTATTTATATAAAAGGATCTCGGTAGTGTAATGATTATGAGTTGGGCTGTTAACCACAAGGTCAGCAGTTTGAAACCACCAGAAGTTCTGTGGGCAAAAGATGAAACTTTCTGCTCCTATAAAGATTTATAGCCTTGGAAACTTTGTAGAGACCCAGTATGAATCACAACCGACTCCACAACACATAACTACCACCACCACCACCATAAATCTAGATATAGATATATGGTGTTTCCAAGGAGCAGCTGGTAGGTTTGAACTGCCAACCTTGTGGTTTGCAATCAAATGCTGATCCTGCAGAGCCACACCAGGAGTCCTGACCAATATGTTGTTGTTAAGTGCCATCGAGTCGATTCCAACCCATAGCGACACTGTATAGGGTTTCCAAGGAGAAGCTGGTGAACTTGAACCACTGACCTTGCAGTTCAAACGACCTGGCCAATATAGCCAAGTAAAATTTGTACCTGATAGGTATAAATTTATACTTTCAATTACTGCAAATTCCCCAACAAGGACTGGCTTCAGATATGTTGTGATTTCTTTTTCCAGGAACCTTGACAGGTTTGATTCTACATCTTTGTGCTCTAACTCCCTACCCACACCCCCAATTTTCTTTCTAACACCGTCTAAAATATGGACTTGGAAAACTTGTGGTAGTTGCCATCTGCTCAATTTTTACTTAGGACCACTCTGTGAATGTAGAATAGAAGTGCTCCATAAAGTTTTCAAAGCTGTGACTTTTCAGTATTACTAAGCCAGGCTTTCTTCCAAGGCACATGGGTGGGATCTAACCATCA
Source organism: Chrysochloris asiatica (assembly GCF_000296735.1). Classification (NCBI taxonomy): domain Eukaryota; kingdom Metazoa; phylum Chordata; class Mammalia; order Afrosoricida; family Chrysochloridae; genus Chrysochloris; species Chrysochloris asiatica. Next base: position 1,010,010 of record NW_006408978.1, read on the forward strand.
ACCTTTCCATTATTAGTTGAATGCTTAAGAGTTTTCACCAGTCAGGGATTCCTGAAATGACCTGAGGAGCAGGAAAATGGAACATCCATTAAAGAGTTCATCAATTGCTTGACTTGTATTTATTGTGTTGGGTGGTCCTCAACATTCACCATAGCTAGGCAGTGTTATACTGTTACACTGTTACAGTGTTGCATCTATGTGGCCTAAACTGATTTTTCAGTCCAGCACATTAACCCACAGCACCACACCAGGAATCCATAGATGGATAGATAGATAGATAGATAGATAGAGGTAGATATACTGTTATTGTTAAGTGCTGCTGAGTCAATTCCGGCCCATAGCGATGCCATATAGGATTTTCAATGAGCAGCTGGTGAATTTGAACCACCAATTTTGCAGTTCAAGTGACTTTGCAATCTGATACACTAGCCCACAGCACTATATATATATATATATATTATTTTCTAATGTAATTCTGTATCTAGAATCATAGTGTATTTCTAGAATTATAGTGTATTTATACAGCTAACAACATTTTTTAGGAAAGTTAAGAACTTTATAAATTCCTAAGGAAATAATGAGGAAGTAAGGCAGAATGGAGCTCTGGTAGAGTAGTGGTTATGAATCAGGCTACGAACTGCAAGGTCAGCAGTTTGAAACTACCAGCTGTTCCGTGGGAGAAACATGAGACGTTCTGCTCCTGTAATGTTCTGTTACTGCCTCAGAAACCCTATACAGGGTCACTATGAGTTGGAACCAATTCCATGGCACATAACAACAATAACAACAAGGTAGAATGGAGTGCTGGTGTGGCACTGTAAGATGAGCACTGACTCCAACATCGGTCTGAACCAGAAGTTTAGCAGTTCAACCTCACTATCACTAGTCACTCTTCAAAAACTCTATACAGGGCCACTATGAGTTGAAACCAACATGACAGCACTTAAATACAACAACAAAGGCATAATGGGAGCATGGTGGTTTTGTAGGACCAGCCATGGACTACAAACCATAAAGATAGAGTTCAAGCTCACCTGCTCCCTGTGGGAGACAGATGAGGCTTTCTGTTCCCTCAAAGATTTACAGCCTCAGAAACCGTACAGAGGGTCACTAAGAGTCAGACCCAACTGGACAGCACACAACAACAATAACAAGGCAGAATAGTGAAGAAAGATTTTCTGGAGGAGATGGCACTGTTGGCATTTAAGAAAAGGGAGTGTTTGTCTCCACTAGATGCATCAGTTGGTCTGTGGGGATAATTATTTAAGAACCAAGAATTAGAGATAAATGAAGCCTAAAGTGTCCAAGAGCCCTGGCTGACTAGTGGGTACATAAAAGAGGAGTGGTTATGACTGGAGAGGCTGGTTGCAGTCACATGGTGCCCAAGACAATAGTCTGTATTTGATTCTACTAATAACAAGAACCCTAATAATATGGCTTCTGATGACTGCCCTGCCATAACCTAAGAATACTTTAGTTTCAGACTATAAAAAAGCTTGGGCAGGTGATAGGATAGGCCACATTTTGGGAGATCAGACATTTTCCTAATAAAGATTGGGAGAAATAAGTTAATATGATTGTAGTGAAAGTCCAAAACTAAAAACAAATATCAAAAAATGTCAAAAAAAAAAAAACTTTGGCAGAATCCTGTGACAGATTAGGAATGGAAGCTGATAAAGGAAATGAATTCAGTGATAACATTGGAGCTTCAGAAATCGGAATCACTGTGAAGATACTGAGTGAGAGCCTTTTTCCATCCAGGAAAGGCTGATGCCCTTACTTTTAAAAATGATGTCTTTGCTCTTGTGGTACAACAGTGAATACCTTCCATCCGGTCTGACTGTGAGGTTTGGAAATGTAGAGGCATATATATATATTTGCAAAAGGAGGAGATTGATTGATTTTGCAGCCCAGGAACTGAGGTCCCTCGGACCATCAAGCGAGAAAAGTGAAAAGCGTGACCTTACCCAAAGAGGCAGTGAGGCCAGGCATGGAGACAGAGATGATGGTGTGGACAGATGGAGTGGCTGGGAACATGGGACTCAGGGAGGGAGAGGAGCTGTTTGAGGACAGCCAGGGGGTTGGGTCTGTGAAGTGTATCCTTTGGTTATTTGATGATGCATGGAGGGGATTGTAATCATTGCAATGAAATGAAATATGATAGGATGAATGTAAAGCTGAAGGGGGACAGAGGCAAATAATGATGTATGCACAACCTTGGAATAACAGGGCTCTGGGATACAGAGATTGAGACAAGGTTGGAATGGGGAAAAGGGGGAAAATAATGTTAAGATGCTTGGCTGTCATTTGAATCTTGGTTTCCCTGAAATACCATTATAGAATAGAAACTGGAGGGGAAGAGAACAGAATAGCCAGAAATATCACCATAGAAAGATTGTAAGTCCGTCTTCTGCATATAATTGATTGGAATACCTAAAAAGGGGCTACAACATGCCCAGTGAAGGAGGCTTCCTACAGAGCCTCTGTATCACACAAGACCATAGGTGGAATCCTAAACAACACCCAGAATCTTCTGAGGGGAAATTTCCACTTGAAAGGACAAGCAGACCAGCTTGGAGGGGCCAGAAGAACAGAAGATACTTCTTGAAAGAAAGACTGACAGGAAAAATACAAAACAATACAGGCAGATTGACTGATTACTACAAGAACAAACAAGTGGCTTGCCCAGGATACATCCAGGCAAGTGGTCGGGTCCCCTCAGGGCAAACTTTCTTCTAAGACTAAGACCCAGTGGGAATATATGCTCTGATTGGTGACCACGTTCCTCATCGATAAGGGAAAAGCAGCAATGAAGCTGCAAGCTACGGCTTACAGTGTTCAATAGACTCCTGTGAACCCGGATGGAGACCTGGTTGGCCAGCAGTGTGGCAAGAACTGGGAACTCTTGGGCCCGGAGTCAGTGACATAGTCACAGAGGACTAGAGTGGAGCGTGAAGCATCCAGCTGATAAGAAGAGAGGGCATATGTATAAGTACACCCACACTTGCAGATAATATCCACTTGACCTGGCTTCAATAACTGGATAATCAGAACAAAACTAGAAGAAGAAAGAAGAGGGAAAAAAAGAATAATTTGATACAATTTGATGAACTTGACCTACACCTATGGAAGCAGTAGCTCAAAAGAGAGAACAAATCTTCACAGTGAGAATCATTCCCACCCCCTCCACACACAGAGAGACAGGGATGGGCAACTTGGGCATTGGCTACCCAAAATGGGGGGGGGAGGGGCTACAAAAGCAAGAAGTGGTTGTCTGACAAGCTTTCAAGAGGGAACCTAGATCCAGAGGGCGTGGAGCAAGTTAGAATCTCCACTGAGTAGCATCCAATTTGTCTAGGCAGGGCCGAGGAAAGGAGATACTGATAGGTCTCCAGCGATACAATGGTGAATAATTGTTATCAGGACTAATTGTGAGGTCTGGAAAAAACTTAAAGGTCGACGTTTTGTAGC
>NW_006408978.1:1014119-1016449 GCF_000296735.1 Chrysochloris asiatica
AAAATACAATCTGGGCTCCAAGTCATATTTGTGCACAGATGGCCACTGAGACAACAGTCATATTTTGAGCTTCCTGATGTTTGCTCCATAAAGGTAACTTGGAGTGATTTTCATTCTTTTCCTACTCACCATTCTATGTTCCCACCACTCATCTGTCAGTTTGTCATACTGTGATGACTTCTTATATGTTGCTGTAAAGTGGGAAGCTATGCCAACAGTATTTTCAATACCAGCAGGGACACCCATGGTGGACAGTATTCAGCAGAGCTTCCAGACTAAGACAGACGAGGAAAAAGGAAAGGCAGACTACTTCTGAATGTTTAGCTACTGACAACCTGATGAAGAGTGATAGAGCATTGTCAGAGAGCAGCAGATCCTTGACTACTGAAACACTATGAATGGCAGAATATTATCAGATAGACTGCTGGGAGATGAATCTTCAGGTTGGAAGGCATTCTGAACATGACTGGAGGACCTATCTCCACAAAGTAGAGTTGACAGTGATAATGTGAATGAAGTAAAGTTTTAGGGACCATCATTTGCTGATGGGACACAAATCAAAAAGAGGAGAAGCAGCTATAAACATCCATTAATAATCAGAATGTGGAATGTATGAAGTATGAATCTAGGAAAAGTGGAAGTTGTCAAAAATAAAATGGAATGTTTAAAGATCAACATGCTAGGCATTAGTGAGCTGAAATGGACTAGGATTGGCCATGTTGAATCTGACAACCATATGATTTACTATGGCAGGAATGACAAATTGAAGATGATTGGTGTTACATTCATTATCAAAAAAGAACATTTCAAGATCTTTATTAAAGTATAATGCTGTCTCTGAAACGTAATATCCATTTGCCAACAAGGAAGACCATTTAATACCACTATTATTGAAATTAACATGCCAACCACTAAAACCAGTTATGATGAAATTGAAGAATTCTACCAACATCTTCAGTCTGACATTGATCACATCAAGATGTGATCAAATCACATTGATCAAATCAAGATGATTACATTGATGATTACTGGTGATTGGAATGCAAAGTTTGGAAGAAAAGAGGAAGGATCAGTAGTTGAAAATATAACTTTGGTGATAGAATGATGCTGGAGATCACATGATAGAACTTTGTAAGACCAATGACTTCCTCATTGCAAATACCTTTTCAAAGAGATGTAAATGTTGGCTATACACATGTACCTCACCAGATAAAATACAGAGAAACCAAATTGACTACATCTGTGGATGAGGCCGTAGAAAGGTTCCATATCAACAGCCAGAACAAAGCTAGAGGCACTGTGGAAAATAAATTGTTCTTATACAAATTCAAACTGAAGCTGACAAAAAATTAAACAAGTCCACAAAAGCCAAATTTTGACCTTGAAAATGGTTGTTGTTGTTGTTGGGTGCCTCAAGTTGACTTCATCCATAGTGACTCTATGAACAACAGAACAAACACTGCCCAGTCCTGTGCCATCTTCATGGTTCTTGGTATGTTTGTGCCCATTACTGCTCTCACTGTGCCAACCCATCATGTTGGGGGTCTTCCTCCTTTTCATTGACTCTCCACTTTACCAAGCATGATATCCTTCTCCAGGAACTTGACTTTCCTGACAATATGCCCTAAGAAAAGAGACAAAGTCTCCCCATCCTGGTTTCTGGGGAGCATTCTGGTTGTGCTTCCTCCATCACAGATTTGTTTCTTCTTCTGGAGGTCCATTGCACTTTTTACATTCTTCTACAACATCATAACTCAAATATATTAGCCTTTCTATGGCCTTCCATATTCATGGCCCCAATTTACATATGCATATGAGGTTATTGAAAACACCGTGGACTCAATCAGGCACAAATTAGTCCTCAAACTGACATCACTTTAAAGAGGTCTTGTGCAGCTGATTTACCTAATGCAATACATCGTTTGATTTCTTGACTGCTATTTCCATGTGTGCTGAGAGCTGGTCCAAGCAAAATGAAGTCTCTGACAGCTTCAGTCTTTTCTTCATTTATTATGATGTTATTTATTTTTCCAATTATAAGATCTCTTGCTTTCTTTGCATTAAGGTGCAACCCATACCAAAGGCTGTGGTCTTTGATCTTCATCAGTAAATATTTTAAGTCCTCTTCATTTTCAACAAACATGGTTGTATCATCTGCATATTGCAGGCTATTAATGAGTCTTCCTCCAATTTTTCTTTGTATTATCCAGTTTCTCAGATGATTTGCTCAGTATACAGATTGAACAAGTGTAGTGAAAAAAATCCAGCCCTGGAATACAACTTTCCTGATTTTAAACCATTCATTGTCCCTCTCTTCCCTCTTGGTCTAT
>NW_006408978.1:1016964-1025257 GCF_000296735.1 Chrysochloris asiatica
CATCAGTTTGTTGAAAGATTTCAATTTCTATTCCTTTAATTCCCAGATCCTTGTTCATTACCAATGCCTTCCTTGTACCTTGGATGATGTCTTCTTCAGTACCATTGGCTCTTGATCATACGCTATTTCTTGAAATGGCTGAACATTAATCGTTTCTTTTTGGTACAATGACTGTATATATTTTCCATCTTCTTTTGATGTTTCTTACATAATTCAGTAGTTCACCCATGTTGCTCTTATTTAGTGCCTTTGAGTCGATTCCTACTCATAGTGACCCTGTATAGGGTTTCTGAAGTGGGGCTGGTGGGTTTGAAGCAGCGACACTGAATCCTTCAATATTGCAAATTGAGGCTTAAATGTTTTCCTTCTGTTCTTTCAGCTTGACTTCTTCCCTTTTGGTTTTGTAACTTCAGGTTTTTGCACATTTTATTATAATATTTGACTTTTTCTTCTTGAGCTGCTCTTAGAAATTTTCTGTTCAGCAATTTTCTCTCCTCATTTCTTCCATTTGCTTTAGCATCTCTATGCTGGAGAACAAGTTTCAGAGTCTCTTCTAACGTCTGTTTTGGTCTTTTCTTACTTTCCTGTCATTTTATGACCTTTTGCTCTCTTAGTGTATGGTATTTTTGATGTCATCCTGCAGCTCTTCTAGTCTTCGAACATTACTGTATAATACATCACATCTTTTCATGAGATAATCTCTAAATTCAGGTGGGATATGTTCAAAGTCATATTTTGGCTCTCATGGACTTTTCACTTTCTTCAACTTCAGCCTGAGCTTGCATATGAGGAATTGATGATTTGTTCCAGTCTTCCCCTGACATTGTTTTGTCTGATGAATTATATGGATTTGATTTCTGTATCTTCTTTCTGGTGAGGTCCATGTGTATCACCATCTTTTATGTTATTTAAAAATGTTATTTGCAATGAAGAAGTCATTAGAGTTGAAAAATTCTGTCATGTAATCTCCAGCATCTTTTCTATCCCCAAGGCCATATTTTCTAACTACCAATCCTTCCTCTTTATTTCCAAACTCTGCATTCCAAACACCAGTAATTATCAACACATTTTAATTGCATGTTTGATCAATTTCAGAATGAAGTATTTCAATTTCATTACCACTGGCTTTGGTGGTTGGCATGCAAATTTGAATAATAGTGGTATTATCTGGTCTGCCTGGTAGGCATATGGACATTATCCTATCACAGACAACATTGTACTTAAGATAGACCTTGAAAGATTCTTTTTAATGATGAACAGGTTGTTATTCCTTTTCAATTTGTCATTTCCAGCATAGTAAATCACATGATTACCAGATTCCAAATGGTCATTACCAGTCAATTTCAGCTCATTAATGTCTAGGATATCAATCTTTATGCATTCCATTTTACTTTTGGTAACTTCCAATTTTCCTAGTTTCATAATGCGTGCATTCCATATTCTGAATGTTAATGGTTGTTTATAGCTATTGCTCTTCATTTTGGGTTGTGTCCCATCAGCAAATTAAGACCCCTAAAGCATAACTCCATTTGTCCTCCTGGCCAACTCTACTTTGAGGAAGCAATTCTTCCTCAGTAGTATTCTGAGTACATTCCAACTTGAGGGCCTCGTCTTCTGCAGTATATCTGACTATATTCTGGTGCTATTCATAATGTAACATGACCTTGAATATAAGGCACTGAATCTATTCAACTTGAATTTAGAGATCATCTCAATAACAGATTTGATGCATTAGATACTAATGGCTGAAGACCAGAAGAGTTGTAATATGGCAACAAAAACATCATACAAGAAGAAAGCAAACGTTGATTAAGAATACAAAAAAGAAAGAAAGACCAACATGGATGTCAGAAAAGACTGAAACTTTCTCTCCAGCTGAAGTAAATGGAAGAAATAAGGACATAAAAGAGCTGAATAGAAACTTTCAAAGGGCAGCTCAACAATGCAAAGTCAAGTATTATAATGACATGTGCAAAAATCTGGAGACAGAAAACCAAAAGAAAAGAACACATTCAGCATTTCTCAAGCTGAAAGGACTGAAGAAAAAAATCCAAGCATCTAATTGAAATATTGAAGAATTCTATAGGCAAAATATTCAATGATGTAGAAGTCATCAAATGAAGATGGAAGAAATACACAGAGTCCCTGTACCAAAAGAAATGGACGATGTTTAACTATTTCAAAACATAGTATATGATTAAAAAACAAAAACAAAACAAAACAAAAACATTGGTATTGAAGGAAAAAGTCCAGGGTGCGCTGAAGGCATTGGCAAAGAACAAGGCTCTGGGAATTAAAGGAATAGAAAGTGAAATATTTCAACAAACTGATATAGCACTGGAAGCACTCAGTCATCTAAATCAATAAATTTGGAAGACAGCCACCTGGCCAACTGATTGAAAGAGATCCATATTTGTGTTCATTTCAAAGAGAGATAACCTAGAAGAATGCAGACATCATCAAACAATATTGTTACTCTCACATGCAAGTAAAATTTTTCTAAAAGTAATTCAAGAACCTCTGTAACAGTACATTGACAGGGAAGTTCCAAATTTTGACAAGGACCTGGAACTAGGGATATCATTTGCGATGTCAGATTGATCTTGGCTGAAAGCAGAGAATACCAGAAAAATGCTTACTTGTGCTTTATTAACTATGCAAAGGCTATCAAGTGTGTGGATCATGGCACATTATAGACAACATTGTGGTGAATGAATACTCCAAAATACTTAATTGTGGTCATGAGGAGCCTGTACATTGACCAAGAGACAGTCATTTGAAAAACAAGGGAATACTGAATGATTTAAAATCAGGAAAGCGCTCCAACGTTATATTCGTTCACCATATTACCCAATCTGTATACTGAGTAAATAATCTGAGAAGCTGGAACATGGTGTAGCATCAGGATTGGAGGAAGACTCATTAACAACCTTGCTTGCTGAATGTGAAAATGACTTAAAATACTTACTGACTCACAGACCACAGTCTTCAATATAGGTTGCATTGCAATTTAAAGAAAACAAAAATCACCATTGGACCAATAAATAGCATCATGATAAATTGAGGAAGAAGCTTGAAGTTGTCAGAATTCATTTTGCTTTGATTCACTATCATCACTCATATAAGCAGCAGTCAAAATATCAAATGATGTATTGCATCATTGTATTAGGCAGATCTGCTGCACAAGACATCTTTTAAATGTTCAAGACAAAGATGTCAGGTTTAGGACTAAGGTACCTGACCCAAGCCATGGTATTTTCAGCAGGTTCATACGCATGTGAAAGTTGAACAATGACTAAAGAAGACCGTAAAATAATTGATGCATTTGAGTTGTGGTGCTATAGAAGAATATTAAAATTACCATAAACTGTCTGAAAAAACAATAAATCTGTGTTGGAAGAAGTAACAACCAGAATGTTCCTTAGAAGATAGGCTTGTGAGATTTTGTCTCCCATATTCTGGACATACATCAGGATGGATGAGTCCTTGGTGAAGGACATCATGCTTAATAAAGTGGAGGGTCAGTAAAAAATAGGAAGACCCCCAATGAGAAGGATTGGCACAGCGGCAGCAGCAATGGGCTCAAGCTTAACAGTGCTTGTGAGAATGGTTCAGGATTGAGCAGTGTTTCATTCTGTTGTGCATAGGGTCACTATGAGTCTGAACCAACTCAACAGCACCTAACAACAACAACATTCTATGTTAATTGTCCCATTCAGTTGTATCCTTGTCTTATTTGGGCTTACACTGAGGCACTGACATTGGAATCTCTCCCAGTTGCATCTAGATTTCTAACCATGTTGGCTTCTGGTACAATTTTCCCTTTTCTGGATCAGTTTCCCTCCATGATATCCTTTCAAGAAAATATACAAGGAGAGTAGTGTTGTCTGGGGCTTACGTTCCCCTCACCCCATCTAGCATGTAACTTCTCCAACTGAAGACACAGCCTCATATTAAAAGGAAGCCAGAGGCAAAGGAATTTTATAACCCTCCAAGCATAGCTTACAAAAACTAAGATTAAACCTACCTTGTATAATTTTAGGTCTTTAGTATGAGTCTTGGAGTCTTGGTGTGGTGCTGTAGGATAAGAACTGAAACAAAAGGTCAGCTTGAACAGTAAAGTTGGCAGTTCAAACACACCAGCCACTCCAAGAAAACCCTATACAGGGTTGCTATGATTCAGAGTCAACTGGATGGCACTTACCAACAACAGATATGACTCCTGGTGTGGTGTTGTTGGATATATGCTGGACTGGTAACCACAAGGTCGATGGTTCAAACCCACCAACCGCTCCTAGGAAATCCTATGCAGGATCGCTGTGAATCTGAACTGACTGAATGACACTTAAGAACAGCAAATATATGAAGTTTTAAGTTCTTGCTAGACGAGCTCTGGTAGCATAGTGGGTACTAATTGGGCTGCTAACCTCAAAGTCAGCAGTTCAAAACTGCCAGCTGTTTCAAAGGAGAAAAATGAGGCTTTCTGTTGCTCTTAAGATTTACAGCCTCAGAAATGCTGTACAGGGTTGCTGTGAGTCGAAACCGACTCCACGGCACATAACCACCACCACCACCACCAAATTCTTGCTAAGTCTTATGTCTTGGGACGTTAACTGTCAAGAACTTTACCACTTCTGAAACTCAGACACTGATCTCCTGGGCCGCTTTGCCACTTGAGAGTTGTATGACTCTCTTGTATGTATGGGTTTAAAGCTCTTTTGGATGCTTGAGGATGAAATGCACTATAAGAATGTCTACATTGCAATAACCATATCATCGTTTATCCTTGCAATGTTAAATAACCCAACATATAGGATATTCAATATGATCTAATGCAAACAAATCTTTTAACTATCTCTCTTGTTAACTCAAAATGACACAAATTTAAATTAATAACTGATACAGCAATAAAGCTGCTAAAAGGTAGGATTCATTGTGCATTACGTTCTAAATGCTTTATTTAGGTTAGAAGTGATTATGTGATAATAGAATAAATGGTTTGCTAAGTGAATAAAAACTAAACTACTCTGCATATCACAGAGGCACACCGCATTTGCAGGGCATTCATTTACCTCATTATGTAATAAAATATTTCTTTTTAAGTGAAATCTCAAGGAGAAATCAATTTGCTGAGAGGAACTCAAGACATGTTAACCTTGGATAAGAATCAGCATTTGGCATAAATTCCTTGTCTTCCGAATGGCTTTCTCTTGACCTTTAAAAAGAGGAAAGGATTCTAGAGAAATCCTAACACATCTTGGCAAAAAGGCAAGCATTCTGTTCTTCCTACTCAGGATTTGTTCCCTGGAAGAATCATGCCTAATCCCTAACACCTACGGATGGTGAATCAATCATCAGTTCAAACACAGGTGCTGCTATAAATCAAAATAAGTTATCACTACATTGAGAAGATACAGGAAAATGAATCGTTCCAATTTAGTATCGTCTCTAAATGTTAGTGATTAAACAAACAAACAAACTCACGACACTATTTGGACCCAAATGGTCCAATTCAATTTGGTTTGCCTACAAAAGAAGATATTTTTGGTTCAGCTATAAAATTTTTATTTAGAAATGGCCATGCAAAATAACCAGAAGCACAATGTATGGGCTGATCAAGTCAAAAGCCAGAGTTAGATCTTTCTTGTCTTTCCTTTACCTTCTCCACCTCCAAACCATCATTCCTTCACTCAAGGTCAAACTGCGTCTCAAATCCACCCACATCTCCTCCCTATCTTTATAAAACCACTTGATTCCAAGCTACCACCTCCTCTTTCCTGAACTGCATACTTGTGTTATAACCAGCCTCTCTGCTTTCTTTCTTATCCTCATTATAGCTTGTTCTCCACACAGAAGTCAGACAAATATATATTTTATTACATTGTTGTTGTTAAGTGCTGTCAAGTCTGAACACAAAGAGATTCTGTATAGGGTTTCTGAGACTGTAAATCTATGTGGGAGCAGAAAGCCACATCTTTCTCTAGTGGTGCAGCTGGTGGGCTTGTAGCACTGACGTTGTAGTTATCCTACAGAGCCACTGTGCTCCTTTTAAAACATAAGTCAGTTCTTATAACTCCACTGAACACATGACATTCTACTGTATCAGAACAAAATCCATACATTTTCTGGGTCCAGTGTACATCACTGACCTTTTTTTTTTTTTTTTTCTCAGAGTTCAGAGAATGGCACTTTATTTTAAATTTTGTTTTTTGGTTTTTTTTGCCTTGATTTTCTACAGATCCTTCCATGACTAGAACCTTCTTGCCTATCAGCTTGAAGATGTCTTCAAGGGGATAGCCGTTTGGCTCACCCACCTTCTCAGTGAGCATGTCTAGTGTTAAAACGGTGCCTTCTGGAATTTTCACTTTGGCCACCACAGACTTACCAAGCTTCTGGTTGCAGGTGATCTCACAGGCCAGCAGCTGCTTAGTCGGGGAGCCCAAGGCCTTCTCCACAAGGCACACAGACCACACCAACTCAGCCAGCTCTTCTGAATCCAGCAAGGCCGAGTGGTCACTCCCTTTCCAGGTCATGTCCAAAGTGATGTGACGTTCTAACACCTTGACCCCTAGAGCCACTGTAGCCACAGATATCATGATGCCTGCTTCATGTCCAGAATACCCTATGGGAATGTCAGGAAAGAACTTCCGATATTCCAAGATGATCTGTAGGTTGACATCCTCGGCCTCAAGTGGGTATGCGCTGGTGCACTGGAGGAAACAGAAGTTGGGGTTGAGGGGTTTCACAATCTGGTAGACTTGCTTCATGCTGTCCATCAACTGCATCCCACTGGAGATAACCATTGGATGACCTTTTTTGGAAATCTCTTCCCTTCTTACTACGATCTAACGACCTTCTTTCTTTTCTTCAGCTATTATAAAGCTGAAACTGACCTTGAGGTTGAATTATGAGCCTGTGATGCCACACCTGGCACTCAGTAGGCACACAATAAATACTATTTGGATGTATTCTTTGATGAGAATGTGCAGGTTTTGATAAGCTAGTGAGCCTTCAAACTTTATGAAAAGATCTTCTGGCATAACTGAAATAGAATCAGGAAAGGCCAAACAGCCGGCCTATTTGCATCATCTTAATGAGTACTCATAAAGGACCGTTTTCAAATAAGCAAATCAATTTTAGAAGTGATTGGGCTGTTAAGTCCTTTGAACCATCTCTAGGGACTTCTGATTGACTGATGGCATTTTGTGCAACTTTCGAGAGGTGTTCTTAAGGTTTCTATGCTCTCTCATGAACTTTTCCAGCGATACGTGTTAGCATTTCCCATTTTTATTTTCACCTCAAAAAGTACATAAATCAAAAAGGATTCTGTTACCATAGATGATAGGCATTTTATCAATTCTTGCTGCCAGCATTAAAAGTAATGTTTGGACTCTTTCCCCTGGAGTATACTTAATTCTCCTGATGAATTAGCAACTGGCTTCTGACAGGATACATAAAACTCTGCTTAATCTATCTATATCATTAGTAAAATGGGTTTCCACGCATACTTGCTCTAACATGAAGCCATGCACATAGATGAAAACTGGGGAGACAAACTTGGATTACTTACATCCAAAAGCACTCAATTTGCCTTAAAATATTTAAATAGCATATTTAAGGAAACTGAAATTGAAACAGATCCTTTTGGCCTCTTTAGGGACTAGAGGAAGACACGATTTGACTGAGAGCCAGGTGGAACACATCCTATATACCTCCATAAAGGAGAATGGTGAGGTGCAGCTCTAACTTATAAAAAGAGTGCATCTGAAATATGAGGACATCCGCTCAGCTGGTATTGATGAATGGAACAGACCTGGAGATGTTCTAGCAAGGCACATTCATATTCCAACTTCTAAGGTGTATACTCAAGGCCTGTTGCTGTTCTCAGTTGTCTTTGAGCAATGACAACATACAGCAACACTTACTTTAGCATTACCTGTTTTAACCATCATTATATCTTCAAGTTGAAAAGATGAGCTGTAGTAGAAATATAATTTTTAAAAAACAATAATATGCTCTGCTTGGCTATGTTTATAGATACAGCAGTTATTTTCAAAAGATCCATCTTCAACCAGAATAAAACTCAAGTTCACAACAAAGGATATATAAGCAATACGCATTAATTTTCTTTAAGTCAAATTAAATAATATCAAATTTCCATGTGTAAGCAGGTGAGGAATTTACTCTTACACATCCCATTTCCTGCCCCCACCCTGGTCAATTCAGACTAGCAAATGAGTTATTTGTGTGGTGCCCAGAAGATGACCACTGACCTGCCATGATCACAGGGCCT
>NW_006408978.1:1025967-1027217 GCF_000296735.1 Chrysochloris asiatica
TGAAATCTACTAAAGGTCAATAGAGTTTGCTTCTCTTTTCCCTTCGCAGTTATTCCAGGTTGGCTTCTCATCCTCAAAGGCACTCACCAAAACTCCATTAATATATTTCTTATTTTTAATGCCAAAGATATGGCTCTCTTCCAGCAAAGAAATACAATGACCTTAAGTAGCCAGCTGGGTCACCAGTCCAAATGAACATCTTCATGACATCCAATCACAGGAAGGTCTTTAAGTACTAGCAATTGAAGGGATCTTCCTGCTCTGTTATCGGGCTTCACTGAAAATGCAAATTGCCTGCTATGCTCCAGACAAGAACCTTGCCTAGTTATCTACTAGAAGTCAGCTTGTCACCAAGGACATGTAACATACTTGGCAGAGGAGTTACCATCCCACTGGCCAAAGCCAAGCATGAGAGATACGCTACCATGTGCAGGTGTACAGGACCTAAGGCTGCCTGATTTTTTAAGTTGTTCGATAACCTCATTTTAATCACTTTGTTGGTAGACTTAAATATTCTATTTCTACTCCTCTGTCAGCCAACAAATAGCCTATTTTATTATTTTGTAGATCTGTTAGGCACCCTCCTTACATACTTAAAAAACTAAAGTTTCCAGCTCTTCTTTCAAAGCCATAGGATGTTTCATATATGCATCTCTGTGTGTACTATGAGTGTTAGCTGCATCTGATTCCCCATTCACAGCTCCACAACCTCTATAAATATTACATAGCTGACTGTTGTTGTTGTTGTCAGGTGCTATCGAGTCGGTACCGATTCATAGAGACCTTATGCACAGCAGAAGGAAACACTGCCCAGTCCTGCACCAAATTCACTATTGTTGCCACACTTGGGTCCATCGATGCCGCCACTTGGCCAATCCATCTCGTTGGGGGTCTTCCTCTTTTTGTCTGACCCTCCACTTTACCAAACCTTATATCTTTCTCCAGCAACTGGTCCCTCCTGACAATTCTCCAAAGTATGAGAGATAAATTTGGCCATCCTGGCCTCCAAGGAGCACTCTGGCTGCACTTCTTCCAACATGGATCTGTTGGTTCTTTTGGTAGATCATGACACTTTGAATATTCTCCTCCGACACCATAACTCAAATGCATCAATTCTTCTATGGTCTTCCTTATTCACTGTCCAGCTTTTGCATGCATATGAGGTTATTGATAATACCATGGCTTGGATCAAGCGCACCTTAGTCCTCAAGCTGACATCTTTGCTCTTCAACACTTTAAAAAGGTCTTGT
>NW_006408978.1:1027840-1055466 GCF_000296735.1 Chrysochloris asiatica
GCTGACTAGATATGCTGTATATGGGGTTACTCCATAGGCTGGATCATGATGCTTGCCATTTAATGAACTAAGACATTATTCCCCTCATAAATGTTTTGGTACATTGACTTGAACTACTTTTTTTTTTTAAATTCATTTTTATTTTCTAAAATTCTTTATTGTGAATTGGGTAAAGTCTTACAGAGCGAATCCATTTTCCATTCAACAACTCATAAACATTCTGTTTCATCTCATTGATTGTAATCCCCACATGTAACATCACTGATCCCACTTCTTGCCTGTGCTTCCTGTTTCCATTCCTCCTTCCTTAACCTTTCTGAACCTTGAATTTGGGTAAATGCTGCCCTTTTGATCTAAAATGGTTGAGTAGTCTAAGGTGAGTGTACTTCCCAAGTGGTGCTGTTCCTCTTTTAATTTGTCTATTGTTTGGCTGAAAATTGAGCCATGGGGGTGAGTTCATTTTCAGACCTGAAGGGTGATTAAGTGCCATAGTCTTGAGTGTCACACCAGTCTTTATCCAGCCAGTAAACTTGGTCTATTTTTATGATTTTGAGTTTTGTTCCATACTATCACCTCTTGGTCAGTCCAGCCATGGTGGTTCTTCAGTCAAAGCTGATATGGATCTTGGTTGCTTCAGTGGAACCCCAAGGAGGATGGCTGACCCATGTTGAACTACATTCACTTTAACAAACAGATCTGGTTTGGAAGAACTAAAGCCAGAGTGTTCCTTGGAAGCCAGGATGACCAGACTTCATCTCTCATACTTTGGACATAATATAAGAAGTTTATCAGTCACTGGAGAAGAATATCATGTTTGGGAAAGTGGAGGGTCAGAGTAAAAGAGGAAGACCCCAACAAGATGGATATGCCCAGTGGCAGCAGTGATATGCTCAAAATGATTTTGAAGTTGGCCCAGAACTGGGCAGTGTTTCATTCTGTTGTGCATTGGTTGCTATGAGTCAGTACCAACAACAAAAACAACAACAACAACATTTATTATAACAAAAGTACATTCTCTTTCATCTCATCCTCAATAAAGAATAGAGATATCTCCTGGAGAATCTCTTAAGCTCCATCTAAGAGTGGCCTTCACATTCTAGTAAAACCATTACATGTTGAGGGAGGAATGCCTCATAGTCAATAAGTAGGCACCTTAGGACTTCATCCATATTTTTAAAGAGAAGAAGCAGTGTGGTCAATGCTGAAAGAGCACATATCATTTGGTAAGAATCTATAGAAGTCCTCTCTTTTGGGTTCAAGTTGGCTGTCTCTTGGCATTTGGTAGGGATTTCTCTGTCCATCTTCCTATTTTCTCTGATCTGGCTTATCTCATTTGAGTAGAATCCTTAGTTCTCCATTCTTTTGCACCTTGCTCTTGGAGATCACTGCATTGGTGCTTTGCTTTTGGCCCAGTCAATGGGAAACTGAATGAGGAGATGGAGGGGGGAAGAGAGGAGAGTGAGGTCAAGGCACTTACATTTCCACTCCCTCCTTGAAGAGTCACCTCTGGAGGACTTGTCTTTAACTAAACATGAAGGCTTCCTCAAGGCAGAGCTCTTCATAATGTTCTCTTTGAAGTCTCAATAGTCACTCCAGCTAAAGTGAAGCTACAATGTCTTTATTAACCTAGCCTTGAATCATCCAGTTATAGGTGGGTGTCTGTTTCCTACAGCTTCATTCTGGCCCTCTGTTGGACTGCTAAGTCTTTTGGGGCATAATGAGCGAGAAGGAGAAGGAAGCCTTCACAGTGATTTGGTTTAGAACATGAACATTCCAAGGTGATTAGAGTTTGACATAGCTCATGTTGATAAGCCTGTGGGGTATTTTGAATAATCTTTCTTCCTCTGTTATCCTTGTCTGCTTTATGTCCAGATTGAGGGGGTGAAGGAAGGGTAAGCAAGAATAATCACATTCTATTCCAGTTCAAGTCCATTAGCTGATCTGGAGAAGAAAGATGAGACTTTCTGGTCATACAAAGATTACAGCCTCAGAAACCCTATACCATGCTGCATGAGTCAGATCTGACTCTATGGCACTTAACAGAAACAGCAAACCTATTTAGCATCTTTTTTAAAATTCAACAAATATATATTAATCACTATCTTATTTCCTTAGTGATGTTTTCACACAAATACTACAAGTGAGTGGCTTTAATAAACAGATTTTTTTTTTTTTTTTTCTCACAGTTTAGCTGCCTAGAAGTCTGAATTCAAAGTGCCCACTTGACTGGAAGTCTTTCTTTCTGTTGGTCCTGAGAGAAGGTTCTGATCTCAATTCAATGTCTGCTCCTTGGTTCCTTGTCAATCTTTGTGTGGCGTGTGTATTCCCCTATCTTATGATTCCCTCTCAGTGCCATTTTTCTATTTCAAAGTTGATTGCTTTAAGCAGGGACAGATGACCCAATGTGTAAGGTAAACACATGCCTAGAACAGCAGCACAACAGGGTCAACAGTTGTCCAAAGTAAAGATCCATAGATACCAAGACAAGAGGACACAAGCAAATGTAATGCCACTGCATTAGAAATGAAATTGATACCTGCTCTATGGTTTGAAAATGTGCTGGCCAGAAATATGATTCATTGAGGGTCATGAGGATGGCCAAGTGCAAGTATGCTTAAGCTATGAGACCCTTCCGACTTCAACACCTTCTTTGACATCTGTCTCCTATGGTCATTCCCCTCTCATCTATGGGCAGCCCTTCTCTTGGTGGGTCATGTGAGGATATGCTATTTCTTTCTAATAAGCAAGCGGTGGGTGTGGACTGTTGAGTTTACCTCTACTTAAAAATAAAATATAGCAATTTGCTTTAATATTTGTTTTCTGATTGTTATTTTTTCTTTTATAACATCATTTCATTTGTTCATTTATAATTATAACATTTATTATGAAACAAGTATGAGCAGTTGGAAGCAAAACTGGTGAAAGTCAATTTTTCTTGGTGGGAAATCAACAGAATTTTACATTGATTGCCAAATTAACTAAGTTTACGGGCTCATTTTCTTTGTTGCAGAATATGTGAGATAGTATGTTTTCAGAAAATGTGTTTGTTTTTGTTGTTGTTAGGTACCATCAAATTGGTTCTGACTCATAGCAACACTGTACAACAGAACAAAACACTGCCCAGTTCTGCACCATCCTCACAACTATTACGTTTGAGCCCATTGTGGCTCCCACTGTGTCAACACATCTTGTTGGGAGTCTTCCTCTTTCACTGAATCTCCATTTTCAGGTATGATGTATTTTACATCCCATATCCACCCCAGATTTTATATTCCAGTTCATCTCATCCTGTTAATATGGCACGTGCAAATTTTGTGTTCACTTGTTAAAATGATACAGTCACATTTAAAAAGAAGTTACATTACGGGGAGAGAGCATACACATATGTAAGTGGTCTTCAAAATGTTTGTGGAAAATGGAAATCAAAGATAGTGGAAACTGTATACTTAGAAGTGTTGTAACAAAAAGGGGGAAGTAGTTAATCTTAGAGTACAGGAACAGAGGCCCCTAGGACCATCAAAGGAGAAGAGCATGAGTAGAATGCAGAACCCAATCCAAAGAAGCAATGACACCAGAGATGGAGACAGAGATGAGGACATGGTGATATAGAGCAGCTGAGGACTCTAGAGTCATGGAAAGAGAAAGGCTGTGTGCTGGAAGCCAAGAGGCAGGCTTGCAGAATGTGCGCTTTGGTTGTTTAAATGGTTATATATTTCTGAGTGATTTTATTTGCATCCCCCACTCACTCCCTCCCCACCAAAAAAAAAACCAGAGGGAATAGAAGAAAATGCTGTTGCATGATGAAGCACAGAGAAGACAGTAATCATTGCAATGAAATGATGAATGTAAAACTGATGTTCTCCCATGTAAACTAATCACTTAATTTACAATAAAAACTTTTTAAAAATAGATAGTGGATGCAAAAAAAAAAAAAAATAGATAGTGGAATTTTCCAAGAATGGTTTTGACTCGCACTCATATGTACTTGTACATATATGATTCATGTATAACTCACATGAGTAAGCAGAGGAAGGAACTCCATAGATTATCAATATTCAGGGCCTTTACATACCTTAATGTGGTCCTGGGTTGAAGTCATACCCTACACTGTTCTGACTTCATTAACATAACAAAGAAAATATTATCCCAAATGGAATCCCATCCATAGTTGAAGAGATTTCAGATTGACAACACATATTTTTGGCAGGACTTTGGAGAGCAACACATATACAAAGCAGCAATGTTGCCTGCCATCCTTGAGTAAGGCAAGACTGTTTGACTAAAGTCAAAATACCACCTATCACAGACCACAGATTTGATTGCTATGCAACATGTACAAGGTCCATAGTTAAAATGGAAAATACTGAACCATTTTGAACCGGTTTGAAGCCCTTATTTACAATAAACTATCCTTGAATAACACTGTGGATAAACACTGAACACAAGGTCAGTTTGAACAGCAAGGCCATTGGTTCATTTACCAACAGTTTCTTCAAAACCCTATACAGGGTTGTTATGAATCAGAAGGAACTCAACAGCACTTAACAACAGCAACAATCTTAACTTGGCAATGGAACATTAGAACACTCAAGCACGGTAGGTTTATTTGTTAGAGCCTTCTGCTGGAGTCAGCTTATGGAATACCTTGCTGGCTAGAGAATCTTGGAAGACAGTGGGCTCCAAACTCTACTTGGAGACCAATTATTTAATGCCTTTTCCTACTCAATAAAACATAATATAGAATAATAATGTGATGTTTCCCTTGTTATAATATGGCTTTTCTTCAAATGTAGCAAAGCAACAGAATTATTAGCAAGAATGTAAGTCTCAGGGGGTGGTGGGAGATTTTAAAGCCATAAGGAAGTTTGTTTGAAAAAATGATTAAGCTTATTAAATTATAGCTTAATATTGTCATACTATTATCTTGGATGTTTACCAAAAATGGAAAAGAACAATTTTATAGACTACATTTGAAATATATAACAACTACAGTAACTGAATTCATTTTCAAAGAAATTATGAACATATCTACATTGAGGAAAAATGCAACATTTCTCTGTTCAAACTGATCTTGAGGTCCAAAGCATTAACCCACAGTGATGGTCTGCAAAGAATATATGTATTTTCACCATTTGAACTACAAAGTCGGCAGTAGTTCAAATCCATCAACTGCTCCTAAAAACCCTATACAGGGTTACTATGGGTCAGAACTGAGTCAATGGCACTTAACAACAACATATATGTATATATACACACACACACATGTATATACACACACACACACGTATATATACAGCTGTTCCAGGAGCCGCCATCTTGGGAGAGCTTATCTTGATTGTACCAGGATTGATAGGATTAGTAGAGAACATCTTGATTGTATCTTGATTATATCAGGATTGTATCAAGATTGACATCGAAATTTAAAGAGACAGTATAGACATAAAACCAAACAGCCACCACTCGTCTGTCTGTCGTGCTGTGGTGGTTTGAGTTGCTGTGATTCTGAGGGCTATGCCACCAGTGTTTTAAATAACCAGCAGGGTCACCCATGGTGGACAGGTTTCAGATGAGCTACAAAACAAAGACAGACTAGGAAGAAAGAGTGACAAACTACTTCCAAATTGCTAGTCACTGAAAACTCTATAAATAGCAGAGAAACATTGTCAGATACAGGACTGGAAGGTGGAAAGGCACTCAGAATGCGACTGGGGGGGAAAAATGCCTCCTCAAAGTAGAGTTGACCATAATGACATGAATAGAGTTAAGCTCGGGGGAGAAAAGTGCACAGAACCTGCATTTGCTGATGGGCAACAACTTAAAATGAGGAGAAACAGCTGTAAACATCCATTGAAAATTGGAACATGGAATGTACGAAGTATGAATCGGGGAAAATTGGAAGTTGTCGAAAATACACACACATACATATATACATATATAGGAGTTCTGGGTGTGGTGCTTTGGGTTAGTGCACCAGACTGCAAAGCCATTTGAACTGAAAGGTTGGCAGTTCAAGCTCACCGGCTGCTCCTTGGAAACCCTACACAGGGTCGCTATGGGTCAGAACCAACTTGACGGCACTGTATAACAACAACATACATATATACATATACACATACATATATCCATACATATATATCCATACACACACACACACACACACATATATATATATGTTGCTAAACTCATGGTTAGAAGTTCGAAAACTACCAGCTGTTCTACGGGGGAAAGATGAGGCTTTCTGCTCCCATAAAGATTTATAGCCTTGGAATATTAAAATTACCACAGACTGCCGAAAGAACAAACAAATCTGTGTTGGAAAAACTACAGCTAGAGTGTTCTTTAGAAGCCAAGACAGTCAGACTTTGTCTCTCATACTTCAGACTTTTTATCAGGAGGGGCAGTCCCTGGAGAAAGACAACATGCTTGGTAGAGTGGAGCTTCAGCAAAAAAAGAGGAAGACCACCCAACTTGATGGATTCGTAGAGTGGCAGCAGCAATGGGCTCATGTATAGCAACAATTGTGAGGTTGGCATCTGACTGGGCAGTGTTTTATTCCATTGTGTATAGGGTCGCTATAAATCAGTACTGACTCAATGGCACCTAACAACAACACATACATACATACATATGTATATTTCAAGTAATAAGTCTCCAAGCTTATAGCAATCCCTTCATGCCCAAGGATGTGTTGGACCTCACATTGGTCTTTTCCATCTCACAAGAGCCCATACTAGTAAACATCAGAAATTCATCCTCACACCTGAAGTAGAACCATGCACACTTTCATCATGGTTTTAGCTGTTCTATGAACAAATGAACAAATCACGGACACATGGACACATCACAAACTGTATCGGGCCAACTGTATGGCAGAGCAGTTGATATAGACATGAAGATATGAGGACCATAGGAATCCTGCTTTAAGTTAAGAGAAAAAAATGTGTATGGTGTGCATCTGGGGTACTCCAGCCTCAAGGCTTTTACACTTATTGTCTATGCTTAGCTCAGTTTCTCAATGGATATTCTAGTGGTATTTTAGTATTGGACCCTTCTTCACAATCACAAGATTGTGGCTATCTTGTGAGTTGAAGGACATTGAGATTCTTGGATTCCATCAACTAATTGCAGTAATACCTTTCATTCCATCACTAACCCACCAACTTCCCAGTGATGTGCCTGCCATACAAACTCCCACACAATAACAAATGGCCTCCTGGGAAGAGGAGGAATACCACCGCAGGCTACTTTCCAGTGGTTTATCCTGACATTAGCCCAGCTAGTCACATGACAGTCCAACCCCCATCTTCATAGGTCTTTGCTCAAATGGCATCCTCTCTGTCAGGTCTCCCAGAACCACCCTATCAAATGGGAAGCTGCTACTTCTGTCTCCTTCCATGTTATGCTTCCCAATCCCTGTTGTATAGTACTTATCACCACTTGGTATGTAATTTTTGCTTGTATATTTTCTGTTTCAACCTTCACTATAATAGTTTGTTCATTATGGATTCAATTATGTCCTGCATCAGGTATAACTTATGGAGAGCAACTTTATTGACAGTACTCTGAACAATTACTGAACAATTTTGAACCAATTCAAAGGTCTGTTATAAATAAGGAGCAAAGGCAGAATGAAGATATGATTTGAAGAACCCTGATCATTTCTCTTTGATCTTTTCTTTACTTAGTCAAAATTTAATGTCCTCTGGTCATTAGGAGAAGATGCTTGGAGGTTATAGCAGTCAATTGGAACCCACTAGTCACTACAGGACACAGATGTGGGAGTCTAATTCACAGTCTGGGAAACCCTATAGGGCAGTTCTACTCTACCCTACAGCGTTACTCTGAGTCCAAATCAACTCAATGGTAGTGTTTTGTTTTATTATGTTTTGTTTTTGGAGATGGTGAGGAGAGTAAATATGAAATAACATTCGGCTAAGTCTACCAATATGGGAGAAAGATGAGACTGTTGGCTTTTATTTATTTATTTAAATTAATTAATTTATTTTTTTAAGTTTTTATTGTGATTATTAGTTCTACATTCAACAAATCATACACTTCGTTTCATTACAATGGTTATAGTCCTCTCCATGGACCATCAGTTAACAAGTATCGCTCTCTATTCATTTTAGCTCTTTTAAAAAACAAAAACAAACAAACCAAGGCATATATAATAATTTACACCACCAAAGGGCACATTCTGCAAGTCTGCTGCCTAACCACCAGCTCTCATTCCCTCTCTTCCCGTGAATCTCGAGTCCTCAGCTTCTCCTTCTCTCCATGGCCCCATCTCCGCCTCCATCTCAGGTATCTTTGCTTCTCTGGATAAGGTCTTGCATTCCGCTTGTGCTCTTTTCCCTTGATGGTCCTAGCATCCTTTGTTTTTGGCCAGTAAGATTAACTACTCCCCCCTTGTTGTTACAAAAATTCTACCTTTACAATTGTGACAGTCACAATTAGTCATGATAACAATTACTCACTATTGAAACATAAGAATCTCATCCCTATCTCTTTTTACCAGATTCATCTAGACAAGATGAAAGCTATTCAATGGGGACTATATCCCCCTACCCACTCTTAAAATAAAATCTCTCTTGAAACCTTGTAAGCCAGTCACTTAGAGCCTTTATCATCCCTCATTTTAAGTAGCCAATGTCTAAGTTGCCCATCCTTATCTACCCTGTATACAGAGGTAATAGCATTGATACTTGATTTAAAGACTCTTTCCCTCTATGTTGGTATTTAGAGTTATTATCTCCATTAGTGTAGGTCAAGTTCGTCAAATTGTAGCAATTTACCCTCATTTCTTTATCAAAAATTGGTTTTCTTTTTCTCTCTCTCTCTTTTTTCTTTTTTTTATCTTCCTCTAGTCAAGTTCTAATTATCAGGCCATCGAGGCTAGGTCAAATGGGTACTATCTGCAAGTTTGGGAGTTCTTGCGCATCTCCCCTCACTTAATATCAGCTGGATACTTCACTCTCAGCTCTAGCCCTCTGTGACTATGTCCATGGGTTCAGGTAACCCCAGTTCTCACCACACTTTGGACCAACAAGCCTTTCCTCTTCTCTCTCTCTTCTCCAGGTCAATGGGAGTCTATGGAACTTGGTTGAACTCAGCCCATTTCTTCATTGCTGCCTTTACCCTTCTTTCACTCACCAGTAGACCAATGTGGTTGCCAGAAAGCTTACGTGCCTGCTTATGTGTTCCCTTTGAGTTTCAGTCTTAGAGGGAAGGTTGGTTTGAAGGGACTTGATTGCTTGTCTTAATGGCTTCCAAGAAAACAACTTGCTTATTCTTGTAGTAGCCAATCAGACTGCCATTTTTGTTGTGGGTTTTTCCTGATGATCTTTCCTTGAAGATAATATTTTCCATTGCTCTAGCTGTTCCAGTTTAGCCTACTTGTCCTTTCTGATGGGAATGTCCCACCTCAGAAGGTTGTGGATGGGGCTCAGGATGAGACTGTCTGATTTTGTAAAGATTTATAGCCTCAGAAACCTTAGGAAGCATGTCTAGACTGTCCTATAAGGTCACGATGAGTCTGAGTTACTTATGAATAGAATTGGCCACTGATGTCATTCTCTGTTGGAAGAAGTACAGACAGAATGCTCCAAAGAAGCCAGGATGGTGAAACTTCTTCTCTCATACTTTGGACATATGATGAAAATGAATCAGTCCCTGGAGAAGGACATTATGCTTGGGGAAATGGAAGATCAGCAAAAAAGAGGAAAACTCCCAATGAGATGGATTGGCACAGTATTAGAAGCAATGGACTCAAGTGTACCAACTGTTGTGAGGATGGTGCTAGACTTGGCAATGTTTCATTCTGTTGTTCATAGGATCACTATTAGCTGGAACCAACTCAATGGCACCTAACAACTCAACTGCATTCTTACTTTTCCTCTTATTTTGATTATAGTCATGTGGACATGGCCAGTGGCCAATTCTATTCATAAATGTAAACTTCACTATGAGAGGAAGAAAGGAACCCTCGAGTGATGTAAGTCCCTGGATAGCGTAGTGGTTACGAATTGGGCTGCGAACCTTAGGGTCAGCAGTTTGAAACTACCAGTTGTTCCGTGGGAGAAAGAGGAGGCATTCTGCTCCTGTAAAGATTTACAGCCTCGGAAACCCTGTACAGGGTCGCTATGGGTCAGAACTGACTTGACGGCACTTAACAACAATAATTAATCAAAATGTAGGAAGTTGGAGTCTAACCAGAGGGACCTCAGATGAAATCTACTACCAAAAAGCCAGCCATTGAAACCCTTCTGAAGCACAACCATACTCTGGGACACATTGGATCTCCAGAAGTTGGAATCAACTCAATGGCAACTGGTGTGAGAGGAGAGAGACGAGCATTCATGTTCCATTTGATGAAGAACCTGCTTCTTTTACCAGTGGGCTCTCATTCACTCTGGGACGCAATCCTCACTGGTTTACATGGGAACCTAGGGGTGAATGGTATATAGAACCTCTTCCCACGGTGATTCTGTACCATCTGTGGTAGTCTCCCAGGGCTGCCAGGACTAGATACCCCAAGTGGGTGGCATATATGAGAATTGAAATATTTATCTCACAGTTCTGGAGGCTAGAAGTGTGAATCAACTTGTTGACCAGACCACACTCCCTCCAACGTCTCTAAGGAAGATCCTTTCTTGTCTTTCCTCACTGTAGTAGCCCCAGACATTCTCTCACTTGCTCTCTTCACTCTGTGTCTCTCTGTCTACTCATCTCTTTTGTAAGGAAAGTACTCAGATCCTCTGAATTGAAATTGAATTAAAATTAGAACCTAATCCAGGTACTAGGATCCATCATGCCATGCACAGATCCTAGGAGGGGGATTACTAGTAACAGGTGGTATCAACCATAGGCTATGTGACATCAGAATAGCGAAGCAGGCATGAAGATGAGTCCAAAGATAAAGGTGAGTGGGAGAAACTCCAGTTCAAGGACATAAAAGTACAGGGAAGTGACTATAGCTTGGCAATGTTTCGCTCAAGGAATGTCTAGGCTGACAATGTAGGTCTCAGCACTTGCTTCTTTGTATGCCAGTGACTGTGGCAGGCAGACCTTCCCATTTAATTTGGAGTCTCTAGTGCTTCATCTCAGCATTGCCCTCATAATTTTAAACCAACTCTTGGTCAGCCATCAGTATTGTTGTTGTTGTTAAGTGCTGTCAAGTCGGTTCTGACTCATAGTGCCCCTTTATAGGGTTTCCAAGGAGCAGCTGGTTGGTTTGAACCACCAACCTTGTGATTCACAGTTCAGTGCTGATCCTACAGTGCCACACCAGGAGTCTAATAGTTCTAAATTCCCCAGGCTATATAAAATAATTTAATCTGGGTAGTTAGTTACTCAGTTAACTGGTTGACAGTATTTTCCTTAGGGATCTTGGTCACTGAATACCAGTAGGTGAATCTTGTAAATAGATAAGGTTGTTTTCACCACAATTGTAAGAAATTGACACACTAAGATACTCATGTCAGAAAAAGTATGTCAGAGGGCAAGAATATACAAGTCCTCTAATGTTTTTGTTTTGCTTTTATATTTTCTTCCCCTTTCCAAAATGATCATTTGCTTTACCATGTTTGGCAAATTAACCCTCAATCTTTACTCATTTATTTATTTGCTGATTCTAAATAAACTCAGTCTGTAACCAGCTTGAGGCTAAATTTCACCAGTGAAAAGAGTAAGAAAAAGCAATCACAATATTGGGATTTTTAATGAAAGAATTACCAAGCCAACCTAATTAAAGAAGGTCAATTAAACAACACTAAACCATCTGAAGTACAAAGAGCAATTTTCTATTTAGGAACTCTAGATACAGCAATTACCTGTTTAATTTGACATATAACCAGGGTACAAATTCTCCAAGCACAATCCTGTTTCTTTAACTTTTGAGTAACTATTTTATACCCATTTTTATAAGCATTCATTTGTAATTTAAGTTTTATTTTTGAAGATTGCTTTGGGAACCACATAGTTGAGTCAGACTCAAAGGTCAATTTAATCTAATCCTCCTTCATCCAGTTATTCCACCAATTTATCTCTTGGTTAATTCTTGATTTAGTATACCACTATGAAGATAGCTAAACAACATCTCTCTGAAGAAGGCAGCCAAACATAACTGTTCTTAGTGAATCCAGAAAACATTCATCTCTGATTTAAGTAGTTCTCAAAATTTAGTGGGTTTTTGTTGTTGTTGTTGTTTTTTAAGAAAAAGAAAGCAATTTCCCTTTTCCTCCTTCCTTCTTCTCTTTTCCTTCTTTTTCCATCCCCCTCAGCTAGGTTAGCATGTGTCTCAAATAATTCTCCCTTTTCTACTACTCCTAGTAACCAGCATAGGAATTTTACTATACAATGAAAACCTTTTCTTGATTTTTTATATTGGTCTCATACAGTATCAGTTCCTTTGTAATTAACTAATTTCATCACTAGAATGTCTTCCAGTCTCTTCGATGTTACATGGAGTGTTGCAGGTTCATAGTTATCCTGTGGTGTATTTGTACCATAGTTAGTCCATTGCTTGCATGTAACAAAGTTATGCAAATGGGAACCTCAGCTGTCTTCATCTTTTTGGAATTGTGACTAATGCTACAGCGAGCATGGGCATGCATTTATCTACTTGTGCTGTGGCTCTTAATTCTTGAGGATATATACCAAGTAGAGAGATTGCTGGGTCGTATGATATTTCTATTTCCAACCTTCTCAGAAAGTTCTAACCATTTCCCACAGTAGTTGCACCATTTTGCAGTCCCACCAGCAGTGTAGCAGGGTCCCACACTCTCTACGTCCTCTTCAGCATTTGTTGTTTCCTGATTTTTTTTAACTTTTCTGTTAATGCTGGGTTAGATGAGATCACATTGTTGTTTTGATTGACGTCTTGCTAATGGATGGTGTGGCACTGCAGAATAAGAAATGGACTGCTAACCATAAGGTTGGTAGTTCAAACCCACCAGCTGCTACTGGTGGAAATCCTATACAGAGTCACTAGGAGTCAGAACTGACTCAATAGGATTTAACAACAATGGCTAGAGATCATAAACGTTTCTTCTTATGTTGTTGGCTTCTGGAAAGTCTTCTTGAATGAAGTGTCTGTCCATGTCCTCTGCCCATGTTTTAATTGGATAATTTATTTTCTTCTTATTGCAGTATTGAAGTCTTGTCTAATATATCATTGTCCATTTTTTTCCCCAGTCTGTGGGTCTTTTTTCATTCTTTCGGTGAAATATTTTGATGCACATACGTGTCTAAAATTTGAGAGGTCCAAGCCATGTATTTTGTCTATTGTTGATCGTGTGTTTTCACTTAATGTTTGATAGTATACTTTTGCTACGAATCAGAGCCCTTTAATTTGTCCCCTTTTTTTTCATTAATAATCATTATTATTCTAGGTTTTACATTTAGGTCTGTAACCCATGCTGAGTTTGTTTTGTATATGGTGTGAGGTATGGGTCTTGTTTCATTTTTCTGCAACTGGATTTCCAGTTTTGTCAGCCCTATATGTTGAAAAGACTATGTCTTTTCCATTTAATGTGTTTGGGTCCTTTGTCAAAGGTCAACTGAGTACAGGTGGATAAATTTCATTCTGAATTCTCAGTTATGTTCCATTGATCTATGTGTCTTTTCTTGTTTGTTTTGACTACTGTGGATGTGTACTAGGTTTTGAGATCAGGAAGTACAAGGTCTTCTGCTTTGTTCTTCAGCAGTAGTGCTTCATTTATCCGAGGATTCTTTCCTTTCCATATGAAGTTGGTGATTGTTTTTCCATTTATTTAAAGAATGTTGTTGGGACCTTGACTGGGATTGGATTACATCTGTAGTTTGTTTTGTTGTTGTTGTTAATTGCCATTGATCCAAGTTCCAAATCATAGTGCCCTAGATAGGGTTTCCAAAGAGGAGCTGGTGAATTTGAACCATGAACCTTGTGGCTCAAAGTGACCTTGTGGTTGAGTGCTTTATCCAACAGTGCCACACAAGGACTCTTTGAGTAGTCTTGGTGTTTTCACATTGTTAAGTCTTTCTATTCATGAGCAAGGAGTATTCTTCCATTTTTCTATACATCTTTTGGTTTCATGTAGTAGAGTTTTGTAGTTTTCTTTCATAGGTCCCTCATTTCTCTCATTAGAATTATTCTTAAGTACTTAATCTTTTTAGGTGGCTATTGTAAATGGTTTCCTGATTTCCTTTTCAGAGCTCTTGTTATTAGTATAAAGGAATACAACTGTTGATCTTGTATTCTGCAACTTTGCTTAATCTTTCAATGAGTTCCAATTATCTTCTTGCTGAGTCTTTGGGATTTTCTAAAAATAGGATCATGTCATCTGCAAAGAGAGTTTTACTTCTTGTTTTCCAATGTAGATGGCTTTAATCTCCCTCTCTTGCCTTATAGCTCTGGCAAAGACTTATAGCATAATATTGAGTAGGAGTGGTGACAAACGGCATTCTTGTCTGGTTTCTGTTCACAAGGGGGATGGCTTCAGTTTCTCTCCATATTGGTTTTTTATTTTGTATGTTGCTGTTGTTAAGTGTCATCATCATCATGTCTTCACTCGGTTCCGACTCATAGTGACCCTGTATGGGGTTTCCAAGGAGTGACTGGCAAGTTTGAGCCGCTTGAATTATGTTGAGAATTTTTTCTTTCTCAGCATAATTATTTAGTGTTAAACCACCTGGAGATGAGATAAAATGACAACGACAACTCTCAGGCTTCCAGAAATTCACGTAATCAAAGGTGAAGTCCAATAATCTAAATTTTGAAAAGTACATACTAGTGACTTGTCCTGCATCCATTTGTCAGTTTGTTGTACTGTGATGGCTTGTGTATTGCTAGAGGCTACTCTCATTGATATTTCATATGCCAGCAGAGTTCATCTACAGTGGACAAGTTCAATGGTGCTTCTAGACTAAGACACACCAGAAAGAACGGGCTGACAATTGGTTTTCAAAAATAAGTCAATGAAAATTCTAGGATAACAATAATCGTAAACATGCCAACAAACACGCAGATGGCACAGGACTGGCAATATCTACTGCTGCTTTTCGTAAAGTTGCCATGAGTCAAAGCTGACTGTTATTATCTAACAAGAGACACAAAAGTGACTTTTTTTATATCTGGTCCACAGACTACAGTTGGGAATATTCTGCCTCTATGAAACTTGATTGGTAGAGTGGAGGGCCAGCAAAAAGAAGAGGAAGACCCCCAATGTTATGGACTGGCACAGTGGCAGCAGCAATGGGCTCAAGCATGGCAACAATTGTGAGGTTGATGTGGAACTATGTAATGTTTTGTTCCTTTGTACATTAGGTCACTATGAGTCAGTACCAACTTGATGGCACCTACCAACAACAATAACATGAAGCCTTTGAGTTGGCTCTGATTGATAGTGACCCTATGCACAACAGAAAGAAACATTGCGCATTCCTGCACCGTTCTCACTATTACACTTGAGCCCATTACTGCTGCCACTGTGTCCTTCTATCACATTTTGGGTCTTCCTTTTTTTCACTGACCCTCCGTTTTACCAAGCATGTCCTTTGCAAGGGACTGGTCCCTTCTGATAACATCACAGTGGTAGAAGAGATGAAGTTTCACCTTCCTTGTTTCTAAGGAGCATCTGGACAGACTTCTTCTAAGTCAGATTTATCTATTCTCCTGACAGTCCGTTAGTTTCTATAAAACTAGTGAAATATTAAATGGCCTCCAGACCATCTCTACCCTATTACCTGTACCCATGAAAATACCCACTTTGGTTTGATTTTCTTGCGTTAACAGCGCTTCCACAGTCCCAAAAGCTCCTCAATTCTACCTGCCACTTTCTGATTTATATGACAGAGTTAAAGAAAAGTCTCAGCATCTTGAAACTCCATCATTTTAAGTTTATCCCTCCTTATCCAGACAAAAGTCCAGAACCTGAATGTTTGAAACTTAATCTCCTTAATCATGTGCTTCTCTTGACTAAGGGTTTTTATTTACTACTTTTCTGTGTCCCTGCAGAATTGATTACTGAGTGAGCCATTTCTGGCTGTCTCGGAAAGTTGATTTCTGTGTGCTTTATAGAGTTGGGCAGGCCCGTCAGGAATTTTAAGGATATTATACAGGTGGCTGAATAACAGTTAGCATTTACAAGGATGTGAGAGGAAATCCCAACAGGAAGCGAGGTTTTCTTGTTTATTGAAAACAGAAGATTGATGTAAGCAGAACATTAGCAAAGATTTAATTGATCATCAAGATCTAATTTCAAAATAAAAAATATTAGAGAGCAGAATTTTAGGCTGAGGCTTCCTGCCTTCTCTTGAGCATCAAATAGAAATAGATGTGAAAGCAAGCCAATTCATTTCAAGAGCCCAAATGAAAGTCAGAATGATGAATTTGACTTATAGAGAACCTACATAGGGTTTCTGAGATTGTAAATCTTTATGGGAGAAGACAGCTTCACCTTTCTTCCTGGGAGCTGCAGGTGGGTTCGAACTGATAACCTTTTGGTTAGTCTTCACAAACTGTCCTGAGGTCCAGGCTCACCTTCCCAGCAGCAGAGAACACTGGCCTAGCTAGGGCATTCATAACACAAGCTGCTGGTGATATCCACATCTCTTCTGCAACCAGGTCAGTGATAGCTTTGCTTCAGACACAAAGACTAGGTGCCTGGTGCTGGCCCCAAATTAAGTGTGAGTTAGAAATAGTTCTGGGGTGTTCCTAAGGAGCAACTTTACTACAGCATATGTGTGTCTCCAGTACTCACTGTAAGTCTGAGACTCTGTGAGACATCCTTGTCCAGGAATTCCTGCAGGCCCAGGCTTTCCAAGTAATCAATGCAAAGACTTCTTAAAACAAAGTGGACTCTCAGAAAGACAGATCTCAGGACACAAATGCTCCCCCTGTCTAAAATAGGTTACACTGTTAGCTGTAACCTTTGATGTCCCCTTTCAACTACCATAACCAATCAGACCTGAGAGAACGCTGAATCCCAGAAAAATCCATTCTTCTCAAACCAGATCACACTTGACCCCAGAGGTACCTGATAGTATAAAAGCAGGCTTCAAAAAGTGTGTGGAAGGATTCCATTATCTTTAAATTCAATTTTTCCATGAACTGTTAGAAGGAATCCTGTGAAATAAGCACTGGAGTGCTAAGCAGAAGGTCAGCAGTTCAAACACCAGCCACTCTGCTGGAGAAAGATGAGACTGTCTGCTCTTGTAAAGATTTACAGTCTTGGAAACCATACATATGTGGGAAAGACACAAATGTGGGAAAGACTCAAAATGCTGGGCTAATGTTATATCCACAGCAATGGCTTCACAGGCATCATTGATCATGGGGGTAGCACAGGCCCTGGTAAATTCTCATTCTGTTAGACATGAGGTCGTCCTGATATACATAAGGTTTTGTTACACATAAGAAGAATTCAAAGACAACAAACAACAACCCTTCCCTTGAGTGTTTTTATGGAAACGGGAGAATCGGCATATAATGGGACATTGGGTGTGAACAGGTTTGCCCTTGTTTATGCGTGGGGAACTGTTTGTTCAGGCATTTGCCTCCCTGTGAGGGCCTAGGCTCAGGGTTTTACAGTAGAACTGCATCAGAATGGAACACATACAGCACAAATAAGGAGACACCCAAAGTACTGAATGCACATTTCCCTATTTTGCAATTTTGCGCAATATCATAATGTCGATATAATCTGAGTGTTGCCTACCTAACCTCAGCCTTTTGCTGGGAAAAACATTCCTTCTTGATGATTTCCATCACTCATGTGAAAATACAGCTAAACATCTTTCCACTTGCAGCTGCTTGAAGTAATGGATTATGCCTTTGAACTTGCCCGTAAACTTCATGGTCCTGGTATAAATATCAAACTTGTCAAACTTGCTTTCTAAGGAAGTTCTATAATGAAAGGCTTATCTATTTGGGGGGTAAGTTAATGCCTCCACTTTGCCTCAAAGCCAGATCCTGAGAAAATGTAGGTTGTAGAGAATTTCCTGCCAGCTATCGGGGTCATCTCTCGCCAGGCCCAGAGGCTGGCTTCACTGATGTTTGGGCCCAACCACTCTCCCAGGTGCTCTGTCTGTGAACTTGTCTTGCTCTGCTTTTTGAGTCAGCACACCATAGGGTCAGAGGTCTGCGTGTAAGAGCCTACCATTGAAGGCCATGATGGAAGTCCCTGAGGGTGTGATGGGATTGCAGCCAGAGACCCAGGGGTCCCTAGTGCTGGGAGACAAATAGTCAAACAAATGATGCTCAACTTGCTGGTTCTCAGGCCTTCAGTGGTGCCAGACCTAGAGGAGACAGGGTAATACTCTGATGCCAAATCACAACAGCTAACAGGTTTCTACCATTTTGTAAGTACAGATATTTTTATATATCTATAGAAATAAATGAGCACTGGCTTCAAAAGTCTGTTTGAACTTGAAGGTCAGCAGTTCAAACTCACCAGTTGCTCCTTGGGAACCCTATATAGGGTCACTATGTCAGAACCCACTTGACAGCACTTCACAACAACAACACAGATATATTTAGGTATGTCTGTATACATAGAGAAATAGATATTTAGAAATAGATATATGTGGTGCTGTAGGATAAGCACCGTACTGTAACCAAAAGTCAGTGATTCAAATCCACAAGCCACTCTTTGGAAACCCTATACAGGTTTGCTGTGAGTCGGAACAGACTTGATGGCACTTAACAACAACAATAAAAAGCATCATAAAAATCTCTGTGTGGTGCAAACACGAAGTGCTCAGTTATTGACCTAAGAGCTGGTGGTTCGAACCCACCTAGGGGTATCCTGAAAGAAAGATCTGATTTTGTAAAACATTACACCCAATGTAAATTTTATACATCAGATCTATTCTGTAACACCTGGGGTAGCTATGAGCCGGAATCTACTAGATGGCAGTGGAGTTGGGGTTTTGTTCTGTAGAATGTAATAACAACAACGTAACAAGGTAACAGCAACAAAACACTTTTGAGTACCAAATTTTAAAGGGTGGAAGAGTATGTTTTTTTTACAGAGCCCTTAGAACACAAATGGTACAAGGGGTCTTCAAAAAGTTAGTGGGCAAATGGAATGAAAAGATAATGGAATTTTCCCATGAGTTTTTTTAAGCCTCCTTTTATTATCAATTGTTGTTGTTGTTAAGTGCTGTCAAGTCAATTCTGATCCATAATGACCCTGTATAGTGTTTCTGAGGAGTAGCTGGTGAGCTTGAACCACCGACCTTGCAGTTCAAACGACTTTGCAGTCAGACGCATTAGTCCATAGTGCCAAACCAGGACTCCAACTTTATTATCAATAGTAAGTAAAAAAAAAAAAAAAAAAAAGAATTGGAGCAATTGCTTGGTGCATGTTCTCCTTGTGAAGATTTCTCTCCAGGCCATGTCTCCAAGAGCGCAAACTGTGGCATCTCCAATGGGCAGAAGTATCTTAGCAGTACCCACGAGACGTCCACCCTTGTGCCATATCAGGAGTCTTGCCTGGAAAGGTCAGGGCCTTTTGGTTTCTACTTAGGTAGTTGAGGAGTGATTTCCTAATAAAAACCTTCTGGACCTCTTAGACCTGAAGCATTGTTAGCCCCAGTTTCTAAAATATACCCTGTAGAAGAGCTGTGAGTCTGAATGTGCTTGGTGGCACTGGACGAAAGAACAAATTCAGGGAAATAACTATTGATACCAGACCAGACCCTCCGAGCCAATGTTTCTACCTGGTCCCACCAATAAAGGCTCCATACCTGTTGTTTCTTCTTTCTTGCTTTTTCAAAGAAACACTTCTTGAGCTGTGGCCAGCTGTATTGTAGTTAAATTCCAAAATACTCATTTGGCAACTTTGTCCAGTGATGCCATAATGTTTATAAAGCCCACTGTGCTAGTTGGAAAGCGACATGCGCAGATATACACTTTAAAGGGGGCATAAAATGTACAAAATGCATTACCAAATGTAAAACCCACCATTAATTTCATTCGTATGAGTTTTGTATTTGATCCAATAAACCAGTATTATAATTGCCAGATGTAAAATTAGCCTGTCAAACTTCCCCTACACTTTAACTATCTACTATGTTGTTTGTTGTTAAATGCTGTCGAGTCCTTTCCAACTCAAAGCCACCCTGTATAGGGTTTCTGAAGAGCTACTAGTGAGCTTGAACTACTATCCTTGCTGTTCAAACCAACCTTGCGGTCCAGCACATTATCCTACAGTGACACGCCAGGACTCCAACCATCAACAATGACTGCTTCCAACTACAAAGGTGGCATCTTTCTTAAAAAAAAAAACAAAAACAAAGATTCCTCACATTATTCATGGAATAATTTCAAGTATTAAGGAAATTGAATGAGTAGTTCTCTTTTCATTTCCAATTTAACTTACCTCATGGAAGAGTTTGTCATTGATGTTCATTATCTTCCAGTCAATGCTGGTTCATGGCAATCCATATGTGATAAAGAGTTTCCAAGACCTTTAGGAAGCTGATCTTCAGTCCTATCTTCTTAGCAGCCTCTGGGTGGATTTGAACCACTGATCTTTTGTCTAGTACTTAAACGTTTGTGCCTCCCAGACAGCCACGTAAGAAACTAAAGGCATTAGGAAGTTCCATGTCGTTGGATAGTGTTCTCTTGGTTTCTGTTAATATGAACTCTTAAAAGAAAGCTATTATTTTTTAAAAGTCATTTATGGTGTTTGTTCAATGAGTGCTTCTCCTGATCAAAGCATCTTGCATTTCCATGAGCCTAGTCCATTCCTTGAAGGAGCTCTGGTAGAGTAGTGGTTACAAAGCGGGCTGCGAACTGCAAGGTCAGCAGTTCAAAACTACCAGCTGCTCCATGGGAGAAATATGAGGTTTTCTGCTCCCGTAAAGATTTACAGCCTTGGAAACCCTGTACAGGGTCACTGTGAGTCGGTTCCGACTCCAGAGCACATAAGTCCCTTCTTTGGAGTCCTGGTGTGGTGCTGTGGGTTAATGTGTCAGACTGCAAAGCCGTTTGAACTGCAAGGTCGGTAGTTCAAGCTCACCAGCCACTCCTTAGAAACCCTATACAGGGTCGCTAAGGGTCGGAACTGACTTTACGGCACTTCACAACAAGAAGTACCTTCTTTGTAGGTCCAGGTTATAGGCACAGAAGCCAGGCCTACCTGACCAATCCATTTCATCGCCACATGGCCATGGCTGGACATGTGAATGAAATCTGGGAAATGGGATGGGGTGCATGCTGTTATAGGAACCTTTGAGAAGAGAGGGCTCTTGTTCATCAGACCTGAAGCTCTGATGAGTGAATGCCTGTTGCTGAGGAGATACACCTTAAGAGAAGAGTCTTCCCAAGAAAGATGCTGACTCAGAGGGAAGTAGAGTTAGGAACAGGAAGAAACTGTCTCTGAGGACAATATTGAGCAGCTGGTCCCCAGTGTGCCTGAAGCTAATACTCTTATAAACTTTTTCGTAAAGGGACTTAATATGCCTTTGCCTAAACCAATTTAAGTTTAATTTGCTCTCTCTTGCAACTGAAAACATACAAATATATTTATTTGTAGGTTCCAGATAATATTCTGTGAGATAAATACTATTATCTTCATTTAACAGACTCAAATTCTAAGACTCATATGAGAAAACTTAGTTAGCTGATTTGCCCTAGACCACACAATTAGTAGTAAACCATAGGAGTAAGATCTGAGAATTCAAAACCTAGACTATCTCATGCAAATCTAAGTCTTTTAAAAACATTTCATTTGTTTTTGCTTGTGTTTTTTTTAAGGTTTTTATTGTAGACTGAGAGAAAGTTAATAGGGCAGATCATCAGTTTTACATTCAACAAATCATACACCTTGTTTCATTACGATGATTATAATCCCCTCCATGTGCCATCAGTTAACAGTATTTCTCTCTACTCACTTTAGCTTTTTTTTAAAAAAACACTCAGGCATATATGATAATTAACACCAGCAAAGGACACATTCTGCAAGTCTGCCTCCTGGCTGCCAGCTCTTAGTTCCTCTCTTCCCATGCATCTAAAGTCCTCAGCTTCTCCTTCTCTCCATGGCCCCATCTCTGCCTCCATCTCAGGTATCCCTGCTTCTCTGGATAAGGTCTCACATTCTGCTTGTGCTCTTCTCCCTTGATGGTCCTAGGATCCATTGTTTCTGGACTTTAAGATTAACTACTCCCCTCTTATTGTTACAAAACTGCTACCTTTACAACTGTGACGGTCACAATTAGTCATGATAACAGTTACTCATTATTGAATCATAAGAATCGTATCCCCATCTCTTTTAACCCATCTACACAAGATGAAAACTATTCAGTGGGGACTCTTCCTTCCCCCATACACTATTAAACTAAATTCCCCTTGAAACTTGGCAATTCGTTATTTTTTAATCTCATATACATTACATGTGACAATTGGACAATTGATAAGGAAGACAATGGTAGAAGAATTCATGCACTTGAGTTAAGGTGTTCAAGGAGAATATTAAAAGTATCACGGACTTCCAGAAGAACAAACAAATCTATGTTCATAGACGTACAGTCAGAATGCTCCTTAGAAATCATACTTCAGACACGTTTTTAGGAGGGACCCATCCCTGGAAAAGGACATAATGCTTGGTAAAGTAGAGGGTCAGCAAAAAAGAGGGAGACTCCCAATGAGATGGAGTGGCCCAGGGCAGTAGCAATGGGCTCAAGCATAACAATTGTGAGTATGGTTCAGGACAGGGCACTGGTTTGTTCTGATGTGCATAGGGGTGCTATGAGTCGGAACTGACGTGGTGGCACCAAAACTTTTTTTGATTTTTTTTCAATTCTAAGGCTTTTAATGCAATGCCTTTAAAATAAATATCTTTGAAAGTAGAAATACTTTAAGTTATAAATAATTTAAATTAAAATTAACCAAAAGATCTGAGTGTAAACTTAGTGGGAGAACTAAAAATGAACTTCAAAGGAAGGGGAAGTTGGAGTAAATGTATCTATTGATAAGGAGCTCTGGTTGCATAGTGGTTACGAGTCAGGCTGCCAACCTCAAGGTCAGCAGTTCGAAACTACCAGCAGGTCCGTTAGAGAAAGATGAGGTGTTCTGCTCCCATAAAGATTTACAGCCTCAGAAACCCTGTGTAGGGTCACTCTGAGTTGGAGCCAACTCCACGGTACTTAACAACAACAACAACATTGATGAGAAACGCTTGAAGAAAGCAAATAGGAACAGCTAAGATTCTTTGAGGGAAAATATATGAACCAACTTAATTATGTTTTATTGCTATCTGTTTTTCACTACCTGTTTACAGGGAGAAGAGCTAAAGCACAGAGAGGTTTTATACTAGATCCAAGGTTACACAACAGCTTCTATGTAGTAGAGACTATCAGTTGCTGTCAAGCTCCTGCAGCCTCCTGAGATCCTCTTATGTATTAGACTAGATCTGTGCTCCACAGTTTTTTGCTGTTATTATTCCTAAGAGCCCTGAAGTCGGTTCCAACTCATAGTGACCCTGTATAGAGTTTTAGGGGAGTCCTGGTGTGGCGCTGTGGGATAATGCGCTGGATCACACGGTCGGTTTGAGACTCAAGATTAGCAGTTCAAACCCACCAGTGGCCCCTTGGAAACCCTATACACAGTCGCTATGATTCGAAGCAGTTCTGTTGTGGCGCTGCGGGTTAATGCGCTGGAGTGCAAGGTCGGTTTGCACCGAAAGGTCGGCGGTTCAAGCTCGCTCGCCGTTCACAAGGTCGCTATGAGTTGGAACCGACTCCATAGCACTTAACAAAACCGACTCAGTGGCAGTTAACAACGACATAGGGTTTCCAATAAGCGACTGGTGAGTTTGAACCACCAACCTTTCTGTTCAAATCAACTTTGTGGTCCAGTGCTTATCCTACAACGTCACACCAGGACTCTGTAGTGTTTTGTTTGTTGTCGTTCAGTACAGTCTAGTTGATTCAGACTCATGGCGACCCTGTATAGAGTTTCTGAGAAGCAGCTGGTGAGCTTAAACAGTTGACCTTAAGGTTCAAACCGACCTTGCAGTCCAGCACATTAACCCACAGCACCAAATGAAAGCAGGCGTCCTGGTGTGGCCTTCAGGGTTAACGCGCTGGACTGCAAAGGGTTTGAACAGCAAGGGTGGCAGTTCAATCTCACTAGCTGCTCCTCAGAAACCTTATCCAGCGTCTCTATCAGTCAGAACTGAGGGGGCAGTTAAAAACAGCAATATTTGTAAGTAAATCACCAAACCTTTCTTCTGAGGTACCTTTGAAAGAACTTGACCCTCCAACCATTCTGTTAGGAGGTAAGTGTAAACCTAGGGACTTTGGGTTGTTGTTGTTGTTGTTAAGTGCTGTGAAGTTGGTCCCGACTCTTAGTGACCCTGTTTAGCGTTTCTGAGGATCAAATGGTCAGTTTGAACTGCTAACCATGTGCTTAGCAGTCCAGTGTTTATACTACAGAGCTACATAGGACAGAGGACTCTGGTATTCAAACACAGGTTTTCTAGCCCAGAATATTAGCTTCTTCCTAGTTATCTGTAAGCATAGCCCCTCACATCTGATTCTCACTTTAATGCATATGTAAGAAATAGAAGATAGGCTCTTTAATGGAACAAATCACCTGTCTTTCTGGATACATATTTGGAGTCCTGGTGTGATGTTGTAGGATAAGCACTGGACTGCTAGCCACAAGGGTCAGCAGTTCAAACCCACCAATCACGCCTTGCAGACCCTATAAAGGATTGTTATGAGTTGGAACTGACTCGATCACACTTACAACAACATTCACTGCTTTGACAGAATGTTCCTCGAGAATCTTTACCTCTGAAACATGGATTAATGAAAAGTATTATCAAACAATTTCATCTTTGAAACCTGGTTTTAAGAGGAGTTTGCTGTTGGATAGAAGTCTGACAGAAGTCTATTGTTCTCCATTGAGACATATAATTGGATAGAAATTATGATCACAACAGCTCTCTTACTGCTAAGAAGTTTATTTTGCACAGCCCAAAATTCTAGGGTCTATATATTTTAGCAACTTAAAGGAGAGAAGAGTTATTTTAGGAAAGAAGTGAGGGAATACCAAAGAACTTTCTTGTAACCTGTGATGTCGCCGGAATTTGTGTGGTAATTACAGACACAATGCTACAGATTTGCAGGTACCTGATATAGAGTCTTTAAAAATAACTAGCATGGCTCTTGGAAATCTAGATAAGTTCTGAATACAGATAGGCAAAGGTGGAGCAGGAAGAGGTGTCTTCACAGGCAACATACATGTACTAGCAATCTCCAAGCCTCTAGAGTGTCTTTGATAAAGGAAGGGTAAAGGTCATCTTAAATACTTCCCTTTAAACACTATGGATTTGAGTGCTCTTGTCCTCGGCCCATTTTCAATGGTTTATGTCTTTTAGGCCGCTATGAAAAGAGCTTTGTCTAAAGCAGGTCTTTAGATATTCCTACATGACCTTTCCCTCATTTCCCAGAGACACTGAGTCGGCCTTTCCTTGGAAACATCGGACAGAGAACATCTTAAAAGGGGATAAAAGAGATGCTAAAGAAATGAAGGGAATGTAATGTTTTCCAAACTCCATCATAAAGCTACCTCCACGTGCTAAGAATAATATCACATTACAGAGTCCTGCTACTTTTAGGTCTTTTATGTACAAATCGTAACTTTGGATGGAATTTATATAATGGCCATTTGAATCTGCTACAGAAGGGCCATTCATCTCAATCCCTGCTTTCTGTCTCTGGCTGTCTTGGACAAGACCAGAAGAGCCAACTTCTTCAATCCCTGGCTTGTGAAGATGCTCACAGTTCAGATGTTATGGACTGTGCTATTTATGGGAATACAGAGACAAGAAATGAAGAAACATGAATTAGGACCATTTAATGTGTCACCATCAAGTCAACTCCAATTCATGACAGACAGCTTCATGTGCTGATGAGGAGAACAACTCCATAGGGTTTTCTTGACTGTCACCTTATGGAAGGACACCACCGAATCTTTCTTCTCGTGCCACTGGATGTATTCAAACCACCAACCATTGTTGTTGTTGATGTTAAGTGACATCGATTCCATTCAGACCCATAAAGACCCTGTATAGGGTTTCCATGGAGCAGCTGGTGAGCTTGACCTTGCAGTTCAAATGGCTTTGCAGTCTGACGCATTAACGCACAGCACCACGTTATTGTGATTTTTGTTTTAGTGCCATCGACTCAGTTCCCACCCATAATGACTCTGCATTGGGTTTCTGTGAAGCAGCTGGTGGGTTTGAACCACCAAACTTTTGGTTAGCAGTCCAGTGCTTATTCAACACCACTGGGGACCCTAAGAAACCCAGAAAACTTAGAGGTATTTAGCTCCATTTTATTATTCTGCCATACTGTAGATTCTATCTCTCAATAAAGAGGAATACTTCAGAAATGGAAGTAGGACAGGCCAGAAGACTCTGCAGAAAAC
Source organism: Chrysochloris asiatica (assembly GCF_000296735.1). Taxonomy (NCBI): domain Eukaryota; kingdom Metazoa; phylum Chordata; class Mammalia; order Afrosoricida; family Chrysochloridae; genus Chrysochloris; species Chrysochloris asiatica. The sequence continues at coordinate 1,054,263 of NW_006408978.1, forward strand.
GTGGGATAACAGCACAGAACTCCATACTGCTGTTTTTGTCCTAAAAGATTTTATACTATGAGAAAACATAGTTCAATGTTCATAATTCCCCTCCTCTCCCCTGGTAGCGTAGTGGTTACAAATCGGGCTGTGAGCCACAAGTCATCAGTTCGAAACTACCAGCTGCTCTGCGGGAGAAAGATGAGGCTTTCTGCTCCTGTAAAGATTTCCAGCCTCGGAAACTCTGTTCAGGGTCGCTAAGGGTCGGAACTGACTCGATGGCACTTAACAACAACAACAACCATTGAATGAAGATTGGCAAAAGGAGTCCTAGTGTCTCACTGTAGCAAAAGTGCAGGAGCTCAAGGTTGGCATGAACCACAAGGTCAGCGGTTCAGACTCACTAGTCATTCCTAGGAAACCCTGTACTGGGGCGTTTTGAGTCGGAACCAACTTGATGGCACTTAATAAATACAAGGTAGAGAAAAAGAAAATAAGCAGAGCTGTGGGTCATTGACGGAACCCTTTTGGCACTGTGCGTTAGGCATTGAGTTGCTAACTACAAGCTTGGAGGTTCAAATCCACCAACTACCCCATAGGAAAAAAAGAAGAAACTGTCTGTTTCCTTAATGATTTATAGTCTTGGAAATTCCTGGCAGCAGGTGTTTTGGTTGCTGGGTAATTGAGCCCAGATAAAAGTACTGTTTTATAAGATAATTCAATAGAAGGGACTTAACAATTAACATACTCAGCTGCCATATGTTAATGGATCTAGGCCATCCAGAGGCAATTCTGAAGAAAAGTCTAGCAATCTAATTCCAAAACCTCAGCCACTTAAAACCTTATAGAGCATAGATCTAGTTTGTCACACATGGCATCGCCAAGAGGCCTTGTTGTTGTTCTTGTGTGAGTCAGTTCCAACTCATAACCACATGTATAGAATTCATGGCCACCACTCATCTGTCAGTTTGTCGTACTAGGTGGCTTATGAGTTGCTGTGATTCTGGAAGCTATGCCACCGGTAGTTTATATACCAGCAGGGTCACTATTGGTATACAGGTTTTAGATGATCTTCCAGATGAAGACAGACTAATAAGAAGGAGTAATGAACTATTTCTGAATACTTGGTCACTGAAAATCTTATGAAGAGCAGAGGAACACTGCCAGATAGAGTGCCAGAGAATGAGCCCCTCAGACAGCTCAAGAAGATAAACACAAATATTAC
>NW_006408978.1:1061787-1063550 GCF_000296735.1 Chrysochloris asiatica
ATATGAATACCAGAGACATTGATGATAGGGGTTAGGGGTCATCTTAGCAGTTGCCTACTACAATGGAAATGATACAAAGCATTGTTCTATCATTTTTCTTTTTTCAAATAGTTTCATGTAGAAATTAGATTTATAGCATGTTCAATTATTCATCTGTAGACTATTCTTTTGTTGAATTATTCATTTTAAGGCAGCTATTCAATATGTGTTGAGTTGTGATATAGCACCATAGGATAAACACTTAACCTCAAGGTCGGTTTGAACTTCAAGGCCAGCAGTTCAAACTCACCATCAGCTCCTGGAAAACCCTACATTGGGTTGCTATGAGTCAGATCCAACTCAACGGTACTTAAGAACAACAGAAATCTAATATGTTTAGGTTAACTCTAAAAATTATCATACTGTCTTCCAGAAGACAAAGTGAATACAAGTATTAGTCTATATAGAATAGAAATAAGACCTAAAGCCCACTGGGGAAAACCTAGACCAATAGTTGGAAAGATAGATATAGATAAAAATTAAATATGGATATAGATATAGAAATATCACTTTAAAGCAAACTGTGTTTGGTTCAAGAAATATCCACCAAGAAAACCAATCAAAATATATCACATACAAATAAAATTCTGCTGTAGGTAATTCAAAAATGGCTGCAATAGTACATCAACAGGAAATTTCCAGAAATTCAAATGATGTGGAATGAAGGTTATCATTGCTGATTTCAGATGGATATTGGTTGAAAGGAGAAAATATCAGAATGATGGAATGTTGACTATGTGTTTTACTAACTATGCAAAGACATTTAACAGTACAGATCATAAATTATGGATAATACTAGGGAAAATGTGAATTGCAGAGCATTTATTGTGATTGTATAATCCGTAGACCAAGAGGCAGTTGCTTGAACAGAACAAGGTGGTACTGTGTGGTTTATAATCAGGAAAGGCATGTATCAGAGTTGTATCTTTCACCATGATTATTCTATCAGTATGATGAACAACAAATTCAAGAAGCTGGACTATATGAAGAAGGATATAGTTTCAGGACTGGAGGAATACTAATTAACAATCTGTGATGTGCAGATGACGCAACCTTGCTTGCTGAAAGAGAAGAGGGCTTGAAGCACTTACTGGAAAAGATCCAAAACTACAGCCTTCAGTATGGATTGCATCTCAGCATGGAACAAAATTTCTCATAATTAGACTAATAGTCAACATCATGATAAGTAGTAAAACACTGAAGTTGACAAGGATTTCATTTTGCTTGGTTCAAGAAACCAAACAGCATATTATTTTGGCACATCTGCTGAAAAAGACCTTTTTAAAATGTAAAAAGCAATGATGTAACTTTTAGGAATAGGATGTACCTGACCCAAGCCATGGTATTTTTAATCACTTCATATGCATATGAAAGCTGGATGGTGAATAATAAAGTCCAGAGAAAAATTGATGCCTTTGAATTATGGTGTTGACAAAGATATTGACTATACTATGGACTGTCAGAAGAACAAACAAATCTACCTTGAAAAGTGTACATTCAGAGAGCTCCTAAGAAGCTTTGAACATGTTTTCAGGAGGGGCCAGTCCCTCATGGTTGGTAATGAGGCGGGTGAGACAAAAGAGAAAGACCCTTAACAAGATGGGTTGACATAATAGCTACAAGAGTGGGATCAAATATAGGTTTGTAAAGGTGGCGCTGGATCAGACAGGGTTTTGTTCTGCTGTACATAGGAGTCAGAACAGGCTGGATGGCATCTAACAATA
>NW_006408978.1:1063650-1067036 GCF_000296735.1 Chrysochloris asiatica
GAACCAATAGATCTGTTTTGGAAGAAGTGCAGCCAGAGTTCTCCTTGGAGGCCAGGATGGCCAAACTTTGTCTCTCATACTTCAGACATATTGTCAGGAGGGACCAGGTGCTGGAGAAGGATATCGTGTTTGGTAAGGTATAGGGTTAATGAATTATTGGAAGACGTCTCAGTAAGACAGAGTGGCAAAGTGGCAGTATCAGTGGGCTCAACTTGGCAACAATAGTGAGGTTGGTCCAGGATTTGGCAGTGTTTCGTTCTGCTGTGCATAAGGTCATGATGAGTCAACCAACTTGATGGCAGTTAACAACAACATAGAGTTAATGAGAGCAGATGGAAGGTTTGAACTGCAGATCTTGCAATTAACAGTCCTGTGCTTAGTCTACAGTGCCACACCAAGGCTCTCAAGGGGACTTCATATGGCTAAAATGCCATTTTATTCTTATAAAGGCAAGGGCATTTAACGACAACAACAATCAGGAGAATATTTTCATACGTAAAAAAGATTTCAAATGTTATTTTGGAGCCAAGTTTTATTGTTACTTTTTTAGTCTCATTTTTTATTTTATATTCTCCCAATTAGAAATATTCACTGTTTTTTCAGGGGAAGAAAACTATCATCTCATAATCAGTCTTTGGCACTTGGTGGGTCATTGTGATTGTGTGTTTTTGAGTCAGTTCTGACTCATGGTGACCCTGTGTAGCATTTTTGAGGCTGTAAATCTTTATGGGAGCAGAAAGCCTCATGTTTCTCCTGTGGAGTCAGAACAGTAAGGAAGCAATTCCGTTACACTTTGCCTGTGCTAAGGTTTTGGTTATCCATTTATTGGTTCTCCTTCATTTGTATGGGTAATGAAGGACTGACTGTAATTGTATCTAATTCAGTGCAGCTGAATTCAATATTAAGCCCTTGGCCATTAACTGACTATAACTTACTGGCATAATAAATGCTCTCTGCAGTTATACGGTATGCCAGGTATGGCGCTGTAGGATAAGCGCTAGACTGTGAACCACAAAGTAAGTGGTTGGGTGGTCAAAACCATCAGCTGCTCCTTGGAAAACCAATATAGGGTCTCTATGAGTCAGAATCGACTCAACGGCATCTAACAATGACTTGTACAATGGATATTCTTTCATCTCTGGCAGCCTGATTTTTTTTTTCTTTAGTTTTAAGAATTTGCCTAATATTCTTAAAAAAAGAGAGAGAGAGATTAATAAAACTCTGCTCTACATAAGCTAAATCAAGCAGAGATAATTATATTCATTTTAATAATTTGCCTTTATAATAAAGTCCCATAAAAGAAATCAAAAGTACTTTAGATTTAATTACCTAACACATTGGATATGCTAGAAGGTAATTTCTTTTTTTAAAAAAATAAATACATTTAATGTTCAAGAAACAAAAATTCTTGAACATCAAAGCAAATAATGATAAAAGAACATTATTCTTGGAATGTTTCTTCCCACCTAAATTTTGTTTGGTTAGGAAGTTTTCTATGCTTTTCCTACTTGTATGTCTTCATTCATGGTACAATATATATTCAAGACAATTCATCTTCAGTTGTAAAATGAACTACCAATTTTATAACAATTTTTCTGAGAAAAAAATAAGAAAAATATTGTATTAAATATTGACTTCTTATTTACTATGCATAATAAAGGAGAATATTGAAAATATCATGGGCTGCCAGATGAGAAAAAACAATTTGTGTTGGAAGAAGTACAGCCAGAATGCTCCTTAGAAGCAAGAATGGTGAGACTTCATCTTTCATGTTTGAAACCTACTATCAGGAGGGACCAGTCCCTAGTGAAGGACATTATGCTTGATAAAGTCAAAGGTCAGAAAAAAGAGGAAGACCCCCAATAAGGTGGATTGGCATAGTGGCTGGAGCAATGGGCTCATGCGTAGCAACAATTGTGAGAATGGTGCAGGATGGGGCAGTGTTTCTTTCTGTTGTGCACAGGGTCACGAGGCATCAGAACCCACCTGATGGCACTAACAACAACAAACATAATAGCAAATATCTCTCTGTATAATTATACAGACTCTTTTCTTTTATATTACCAAGGTTTGAAACTAATTACATTTCACATTCAAAACATTAATGTTTGTAGCATCATTTTGTACTTTCTTATAAATAAAACTTCCAAATTAAACTTTTTTTAACCTGTGCTCACCATCTTCATATTTTCAACTCTTTTTAATTTGACACTATAATTTTAAGATATATGAAAAATATTAACATATAAAATGCATTTCTACTTGGTAAACTATATTCTAGTTTCAAATTTCGTTTGTTTGTTCTTAATCAAATTACCTAAGTTTAGAAGTTGAACAAGGTCTCCTGAAAGTCAATCAGAAGATAGGGACAGATGTTGTGCTCCCTGCAGCTTTCAAAATTTAAGAATAGATCATATGAACTTCTCTTAGGGTTGAAAATTCTAGGATCTTATGTGAGAGTTTTGATACATTCTGCTATCTTTAGCTGTAGTGGTGGGTCTTCTGCATTTTCATTTTCATTCTATATCACATCATGAATTTAAAAATAAAATGTATTTAGAAAATTCAAATGCGGAGACGCCATTGCCAAGAATCTAATTAAAGGGACAAGGGAGGGAAAGTCACCTCCACCCACAGCCCGTGTCACATATGCGTGGTCTCCCGTCACTGCTTCACAGCTACTCCCAGCCAAGCACCAATACAGACATCAGCCCAGTCTTATTCATGTTAAATAAAAAGAAAACACTTTCCTGGTAGAATCAAGTTAGCTCTCTCCCTTCTGCTTTCTGAACTCTCCTTATTTTCTCACATGACTTTGTTAAAAATATTGTGAACTTATTTATAAGTTCTGGTGTGGCACTGCACATTAATGCTCCGGACTGCAAAGTCTCTGTGAGCTCATTGGAAACCCTATACAAGGCTGCTATGAGTCTGAACCAACTTGATGACACTTAACAACAATAAAAATGAGCTTATTGTCCTTCTGGAGTATGAGTATTCTGGAACACTTAATTGTGCTCTTGAGGAATCTTGATATGGACCAAGAGGCAATTGTTTGAACAGAGCATGGCAACACTGAATGGTTTAAAATTAATAAAGGTGTGCTTCAGGGTTGCATTCTTTCACCATACTTATTTAACCTGTATTCTGAGAAAATCATCCAAGAAGCTGGGTTATATGAAGAAAAACAGGGCATCAGAATTGGAGGAAGACTCATTAACAACCTGCAATGTACAGATGATACAACCTTGCTTGCTAAACATGAAGAAGACTTAAAATGTTTACTGATAAAGATCCAAGAGTACAGCCCTCAGTATAGATTGCATCTCAATATAAAGAAAACAAAAATCCTCACCACTGGACCAATAAACAACATTCTTATCAAT